>NW_022436962.1:4630401-4637468 GCF_009761245.1 Sapajus apella
ACAATCCCCACTGTAACAATCCCCACTGTAACAATCCCTACTGTAACAATCCCTACTGTAAGAGATGGTGGCCAAATTCCTGGGCCAGGCTACAGAGCGTTTGGGGGTGTTCAGGGATAGCCTTCTGCAGGAGGCAATAGCAAAGCTGAGGTTTGAAGGGCGACTAGAAGTCAGTCAGGTGGAGGGCTCAGGACGCTTCCAGAGGGCATGGCACATGCGAGCTCAGAGGTGAGAGCTCCCTCTGGGTATGGTGAGCAGGAGGCTTGTGCAGGGTCTGACCTGGGAGAGGCTTGTGAGCCCAGGCAAGGATTTTGCTTGCTATTCGGAGGGTTTTGGGGGTGCCAATAAATGTTTTCAGCAAGGAAATAAGATGATTGGTTCTTCCTTTTAGAAAGATCAGAGACAGATGGGGAGGAAGAGAAAAGAGGAGGCTGGGAGACCTGTTCAAAGGCTGTCACAATGGATGAAGCACGAGATGATGGTGGTGTATCAGGAGAGTGACTGCGAGGATGAAGGGAAGGGAGACAGGTGTGAGAGGTACTGGAGGGTGAATCTGTGGGGCACGGTGGGAGAGGGAGGTAGGCGTCCAGATCAACTGCCAGACTTCTGGTTTGAATAAGGAGTGGGCTTCTCTGAGACGGGCAAAACCAGAGGAGTAGCAGGCTTTGGGGAAAGGATAAGAGGCCACCATTGGACAAAGTGAGCATTAGGCGCAAATGAGACATCTATGCAGAGTTGTCTGGGAGGAGCAGGATATGGAGATCTGGAGCTTAGGAGAGATGTGGAATAGAAATACAGATTTTGGAATTATCGGCACATACATGCAACTAAGATATGAACGTGTACCGCATCAGAAGAAAGGGTCAAGGAGACAGAGTCTACCCGAGAGGTCAGTGGGCCAAGGGGGAACTCCAAAGAAGCTTCAACTTGGAACACTCCAGGGGAGATCTGGCACTTGGGGGGAATTTCAGGCAGGGAGAGGGGTAAATCGTATCTCATGCTGCATTCAAGTCAAGTAAGGTAAAAGATGTCAGAGCTCAGTGGATTAGCAGCCAGACAGTTGGTGAGCATGGTTTCAGAGAATGGGTGGGGCAGAGACGGATTGCCTGGAAGGGAGAAATGGGAATGGAAGGAGAAACAGAAGTGTGGACAAGAAGACCACCCAGGTAAGAAATTTGATCCTCAGCCAGGCGCAGTGGCGCAGGCTTGTAATCCCAGCACTTTGGGAGGCTGAGGTGGGCGGATCGCTTGAGGTCAGGAGTTCGAGACAAGCCTAGCCAACATGGTGAAACCCCGTTTCTACTAAAAATACAATTAGCCAGACGTGGCGGTGCACACCTGCAGTCAGCTACTCAGGAAGCTGAGGGAGGAGAATCGCTTGAACCCAGTATGTGGAGGTAACAGTGAGCCGAGTTGTGCCACTGCACTCCAGCCTGGGTGCCAGAGTGAGACCCGATCTCAAAAAAAAAAAAAAAAAAAAAAAAAGTTTGGCCCTCAATAATGGAAAGAGATAGGTTGACAGATGATAGATCATAGATGATGGATGGATGGATGGATGCAAGGATGGATAGACAGCGAGAGAGAAATAGGATGGCTGCAGGGTCAGTCTGCTACGAGGGAGGCACCTGGAACATGTTCCATGCAGCTAGAAGGAGCCTGTGGAGAGGCAGAGAGGGGATAAGGGCTGGGGTGGAATCTGAGGAGCTGGCAGGAGGAGAGACCTGGCATCCAGTGGGTCAGAAGGGAAGGAGAAGAATGAGACAGCAGAAACAGGTGGCTTCATCAGTGTGGGGACAGAAGCTGAGGTGGGAACCTCCAGATAGCTTCTATTTTTTGGGGAGGAGGCAGCAGAGCTAGCTGTTGGTGTTGGGGTTCGAGGAGAGAAGGGAGTTGAGATTGCTGTACTGATGAACTAGGAAGCACTGGGGCCCAGCTGAGGCTGGGGGCGGGGATGCACAGTGCATTGAGAGTGTGAGTGTCCCTGCCCTGCGTGACTGATGCCCTAGGCGTGGCTGAGGAGCCCAGAAGCTGCCTGGGGTTCGCCAGGAGGCTGCATGGGGAGGCCCGTGTGGTTTCCACAGCAACAGCCACAGACTAGGCACTTGGCACAGGCTTAATGACAGAATGGTGAGAAGAGCAGAGTCCAGTGAAGGGGGAGGATGCTGCAGGGACAGAGAGGGCCTGGCGCAGAGTCCTGACCTTGCCTCTGGCTGTGCACCCCAGGGCTGTCCCGTCACCTCTGCGCGCCTCCATCGCCTTGTCTTTAACGTGGAATCCGCACCTACCTTGCACAGTCGGGGTGGCAGTAGAATGAATATTGTAAATGACAGTGCTTTGTAAACATAACGTATTGTGGCCCCTGGCCTGAGAGCAAGTGCAAAGGTGGCACGCGGGAGGCACTTGGTAAATAGCAGCCATTGTTACTCATTGTTACTTGGCGTGGCTAAGAGGAGCCCTGGGGAATGCAGAACTTTGATATTCAAGGCCATAAACCGGGGCAGCTGAGGGCTCTGGGAGGCTGTGCTGGCAGTGGACTCTGGCCAATGAGACACGGTCATAGCTTCGAAGATGTTGGGCCATGGTGTGACCTGGGGTATGGGGCTGCTTCTGAGGCCACCAGTCCTTCCTGGGGCTGCTGGGCCTCAGTCAGTGGACTTGGCTGTGGACTTCCGGGAGAACCTACAACAGGTCCCTCTCTGCCTCATGCAGAAAAAAGTGCAGATGGCCCCTCTGTCTTTCTCTCTGGCCCAGTCTCCCAAGCCCATGGGCAGGGCTCCTAGGGAAGGGACTGGGGAGGGGGAAGCATGAGTGTAGAAGAGTCCAAAAAAGGGGACAAGCAGAGGCCCGATGCCAGTGTCACAGGCGTGGAGATTTTAATGTCCTGCTGGTGGGAGTGGCCATGGGCCAGACACACACAGGCACTGACCAGGCGTTTTTGAATGACATGAGAAGTTCCATCCAATCATGCCTATTGCTGGTGAGGCAGGGCCTGTCCAGCTACTTCCTCCCGACTTTTTGAGGCGGTTCCTGACCACCCCGCCTCAGGCCATGCATCTAGCTGCTGAGAGGGAGGGAGGCTGCTGCGGCGGGCCAGCCCTTCTCCACCCCGGCCACCTCCCCACCTCCATTGGTCATGCCAGCTCTGAGCCCTGCTGATGCTGTGTGGGCCTCACAGCCTGGGGGGAATAAGGGTCTCCTGGGAGCCCTGGTGCTGGTCGAGGCTGCCCAGGGAAGACCCTAGGTTCAGGGATCCCAGGGAGCTGGCCATGCCCTCTGGGGCCCCTCGTCCTGTCAGTAGCTCTGTGGCCAGGACCTCCACTTCCTCTGGTTCCATCTGGCAGGCATCTGCCAGGGCCAGGCCTGTTGTCATGATGAAGCTTGCATCAGCTGCCAAGGTGCCCAGGCCCCCTCGAACCAGAGCCTGCAGGAAGGAGAGGAGGCTGGGCAGGGGCTTCCTGGGAAGCCGCCTTTGGGGACCCATCTCTGTTGGCCCTCCCCTCTCTCCATGCCAGGCTGTCACAGGGCCACCGCTCAGTGTGGCCACTGCTGCATCCCAGCCCCGGCTCACCTCTTGGATCAGCAGGGCTGTAGCTGGTGCTGAGCGCCTGGAAGTGTTCTCTCTGGCGCTCCTGACGTGGGGGGTCTCCTCATGCAGAAACCCTGCTGTAGAGCTCTTCCTGTCCTCAGGCATGGGGGACCCCGCCCTGGGGCACTGTTCCAAATGCACAAAAGCAAAGACCCCCATGGGGGCGCTGGAGCCCACCAGTGAGCAAAATTCCAGATCATCTGAGGGCAAATCAACTAAGATCCACAGAAAGGGGAGGAGGCAGCGATCCCATCCCTTCTGTGCCATTGGACACATTGCTGCCACAGCCTTCCCTGGTCATGGTCCCACTCCAAGTATCAGGCCAGACAGGGCCTCTGTATGGAGTTTGTTCCCAGGCCTCTGCCCCGTTACCTGGCAGGGGGCAGGAGGTGCCTGGCCTCTGGGCATTGCCCTCTGGGTCAGCAGTCCCTGAAGCTTCTCCACACAGGGTTTGCCGTGGGGTCCTGTGGGCAAGATGGGGCAAGGATAAGCGGGGCTGCTGACTTCTGCCAGGAGCCCCAAGTCAGTAGAGGCTCGCTTGGCCAGCTAGCCGAACTCTGCGAGCTCTCTGAGGTTCTCAGGGCTGCGGAAGGTGTCTTAGGGGATGGGTACATAATGAGGCCCAACCAACTCCAGGCCAGGCAGGGCTGCCCCAACTCTACTGGCCCTGGTCTCTGTTCTTGAGCATCTGGGAGAGGGGATAAGGGCCAGGGTCTCTCGCCAAGCTGGTCCTCTGTGGTCCCTGGGTGTGCACACATTAGAGAATGTGTGCTGGGGAACACAGCAGTATCCTCACTGCCACTGGCCCCAGCATCCCTGGGGCTCCCACTGACACGCAGTGGTCAAGGGCGTACTAGGAGGCTGCAAGATCATCTGCTGAAGGGCCCCAGAGTCAAGATGCCAGTGCGTCCAGGGGCTGCCCTTCCAGGGACCTGGGGCAGTGTGGACACTCCTGTGCTGGGGATGGTGTAGGGGCAGGGTGAGTCTCCTGGGAGGCTGCAGAGGGGCATTTTAACATGCACAGGCTTTCCCCCTTCCACCTCGCTCAGCCACCTAGATGGTGCCCTGCTTTCCCACCCAGACAAGGAGCTGACCCTGACGGTTTTCCCATGCCAGGGCCCAGATGGTTGCCACTATAACAGGCCCCCAAACCAGCCCCCCAGCCAAGTTCCCAGCCTCTAAGAAAAGAGTGGGGCTTCTCAGACACCTCTGGGAGAAGACCCAAGGTTCTTAGATGCACAGAAGGGACTGACCCGGGGCCCTGCAGGGCTGGCCAGGGGCTCCTGCTCTGGCAGCAGGTGTCTCTGTCTCTTCCGGGAACTCCATTTCACAGTGGACACTGAAATGGAAGAAGGCTGGATGAACCAGAGAAGGCTGCTAGTTCTCTCGCCATCCCTGCCCCTCTGTGGCCCCAAATGTCCTTTTCCCTCAGAGTCCGTGCAAGGCCAACCTAGTACGGCAGCCGTGACTCCAGGCTGGCACTTCCACCACTGTGCCCCAGCCGGCCCTGACTGTCTGGGAGGAAGGAGGCCGGTGCATTCCTGACTCCACTCCTTTGCTCAGTGGCCCCCTCTGCGCTTTCCACAGTCCCTTCATCTTCCAAGGCCCAGCTGCAGTCTCCCAGCCTTTAGGACACTGCTTCTCCACCTTGGCCACGCAAAGGGTCACCTGAGGAGCTCTAAAGATGAGTGCTGGCTGTTTCCCACACCCAGCGTCTGTGGTGAGGCCCAGGCACTGGGATTTGCAGACACTCCCTAGATTACCTAATGTACAGCCAAGGCCGAGAACTGTTCTAGGTCTTTCCAGCCCGTGGCGGTCCATACCCGCTCTGCACTCTCAGGACACCGAGCCTCTGTGATTATTTGGTGAGATTTCAGGCATGCACCACCACACCTGACTAATTTTTTTGTATTTTTAGTAGAGACAAGGTTTCACCATGTTGGTCAGGCTGGTCTCAAACTCGTGACCTCAAAGGACCCATCTGCCTTGGCCTCCCAAAGTGCTGGGATTATAAGCATGAGCCACCATGCCCGGCCTCTGTGATTATTTGGTCCCTATCATATCACATAATATATCACCCAACAAGACTACAACCTCCCTCAGGGCAGGGCCCAGGTCTGACACTTCCGTATTTCCACATCACCTTGCACCATGGTGACCCAAAGGTACGTACACCCTTCAAGTCTTGTGGGCTGAATTTAAAGGATCTCTGTGACTAGAAGGGGTGCAGGTAGCCCTGGCCATGAGAAGTGGCTGCCACTGCCCTGTCTTGCTTGTTCCTGAGGCCTGAGACTTAGCCTTTCCAGGCCAGAGAGACCGCCAATCAGCTGACCTCCTGTCTGGAACAGAAACTCTGCCTGGAGCCCAGTCCCTAAGTTATGACTGCTGAGATGCTCTCCCCTCATTCTGCTGTTTTCCATGACACTTACGTAATCACAGATTATATTTAGTGTACAGCCTAAGGGTAGTGAGATGGGGACCACACAGCACAGCGGGATCTCCCTGGAACCTGAATCCAATGATGGAACCTTATCGTCCATAGTCTTCTGTGGTATGTGCTGCCACCAAAGGTCCTCTCCTAACCTATCACGTGCTCAATAGGACTCACCTCCTAGACCTGCTGAGGACGATGGAATTAAAGAACCTCTCAGCATTGGGGCCATACTGACATGACGTGAGGCTTCCCCCTGCTGGCCAAAGGACCCTCTGCAGTCCAGGTCAGCCTCTTAAAGTTCAGGATGGATGAGGGCACAAAGGCAAGCAAATGACACCCTACAACTTTGGGGTACCCTCTTCCAAGCCGGTCTGGAACCCGCTAACATTGTCCTCCCCGTCCTTTCCCAGTCCGTCTGCACCCAGGAATGGCAGTGGCCACCACTACCTGGAAAGCACATGGCTGTTGCTGTGGCTGCTGTTGCCATAGGTGACATTGGCATTGGCATTGTTGGTATTGGCACGAGCCAGGGGGTTGGTGCGTGGATCTTGAGGGAAATCCTCCAAGAAGACAGGTGACTCCAGCTCTTCCATCTCTATCTCAGCAAACTGGAGGGGTCGCTGATTGGCCATGACGGGGGGCAGGGAGTTGGTCCTTTCCAGGAAGTTGTCCACCTGTCCAAACAGGCCTCCGGTCCTCTAGGGGCAAGGAGAAGAGCAGTGACTTGGGGATGAGGGCAGGGAGGGCATGGGGGGCTGTCATTCTGGGACAGTGGTGTTGGGAAGAAGTGATAGTCTTGAGAGATAACTCTTATAAGGCCAGAGGAGGATGGACTGAGGGGTGAGACCAAAAGAAGAGAATCCCTACCCTTAGAAAGTTCTTTGTTTCATGGGGCAGACAGACATGCCTAAAGAGGTAGAGAGGAGACACGAGCACACAGAAGGGCAGTGAGGTTAGAGAAGACACAGGCACACAGAAGGGAAATGAGGTCAGAGGGGACACAGGCACACAGAAGGGCAGTGAGGTCAGAGGGGACACGGGCACACA
>NW_022436962.1:4637478-4691570 GCF_009761245.1 Sapajus apella
TGCAGGGGTGAGGGCTGAATCAGGAGTCTGCAGCACTGGGTTCTAGTCCCCTCTCTGAAACTAATTTACTAGTTGATAGTGGACATCTCACATGATCTCTGTGGGTTGCTATTTTCTCATAAGTAACCAAAAAGACCTACCTAGGTGTCACTGAAGACCTTCCAGCTCTAAAGTGTTATAAGAAACAACAGACAGAGCTAAGGATGGAGGACAGGCCTCACTGGAGGCAGGCGGGGCATTTGATCCTGGAGGGCCTCTGGGTGGTTGCCTAGGGTTTGTGGGTAGGGAGGAGAGGGAAGGGGTGACATTGGGCAGGGAAAAGGGTGTGTGGAATTTGACACCTCTAGTAGGTCAGGTCATTGATTCTGAGTCCCAGGAGAACTGGGTAGTGAGGTGGAGAGGTGGAGAGGGGTATCTTCGGCTCCCGTGTCCCCCTCTTGTGTGGCTAGGCTCCTGGCCCTCCTCTCTGTGAGACATTGCCACTCATGGCATCTAGACCACTAGGAGTGCTCCTGGCTCTCCCTCACCCGGAATATTCCCTCCTCCATCGCAGCCTCCACCATGGCTCTCTCCAGCTCCTCCTCAGCAGCCAGGTCTCCTGAGACTGTGCGACGGATCTCGGGGGCTGCCTCCTCCTCAATGGTCCGCAGCCCTGCCTGGGGATGGAGAAGGGACCCAGTGATCTCTCCAACCCAGGAGAGGATACCAGTACCACATTTTGTGGCTCACTTGTCTCTTATCACTGTACCCAAGGCTCTCCCGAAGCCCCAGTCTAGACTCCACTCTCCCTCTTGGGTCATTGAACATCTCAGGTACCTGAGAGGCCACCAAGTCCTGCTCTAGCCTCTGGAATAGCCCACACATTAATTGTTCCCAATGAGCCATCTCTTGACCCCACTGGTCGAAACTTCATGCCCTTCCCAGGATTCCAGGTTGAGAAGTCTTCTTACTCAGTACAGTCTCCTAGATTCAGTGATCTCTATTGATTGCATATGTCATGCATATATAGTTGATCAAAGTTAATATCAGCAACAATGTGACAAGTCAAGACTGGTGTCACCTAACAGCTTGTAATGAGAACACGGCATCATTTCTGTGGCATTCTTATCCAAGACGCATATCCTAGTAATCAGACAGACCCCAAATGAGGGACATACTGACCTGCGGTCTTTAAAAGTGTCAAGATCGTGTCAAGGAATGACTGAGAAACTCTTCCAGATGGAAGAGATTAAAGAGATATGGCAACTCAGTGCACTGTGTGATTCTGGATTGGATCCATTTGCTATAAAGGACATTTACTGGGACAGCAAGTGACATGTGAATGGGATCTGAGGATTAGAATATAGTAATGTATTGGCTGGGCATGGTGGCTCATGCCTGTAATCCCTGCACTTTGAGAAGCTGAGGCAGGCAGATCACTTGAGGTTAGGAGTTTGAGACCAGCCTGGCCAACATAGCAAAACCCCATCTCTACTAAAAATATAAAAAGTACCCTGGCATGGTGGTGTGTGCCTGTACTCCCAGCTACTCGGGAGGCTGAGGCATGAGAATGGCTTAAACCCGGGAGGCGGAGGTTGTAGTGAGCCAAGATCGTGCCACTGCACTCCAGCCTGGACAATAGAGCAAGACTCTGTCTCAAAAAAAAAAAAAAAAACCAGTATCAGTGTTAACTTCCTGATTTTGGTGGTTATGTTGTGGTTACATAGAAAAATTACACAAGGTAATGCCCTTGTAATACACATTTTGCTTTGAATACACACATAATACCTTGAAATATGCATTAAAGCGTTTTGGATGATAGAACATTATTTTGGAGTTACTCTCAAATGGTTCAGGAAAAAAAAGGTTTTGTATTATACTTGCAACTTTTTAAAAGTATGAGCTTATTTCAAAATAAAAATAGTCATTGAAATAAATTTTTGAGCACATAGCTCAAATGCATGTATATTTTATAAATATATTTTACATGCATTAATAAATTATAAATTATGTGCATTACAATGTGATCCTACTGCTTCAGCCTCCCAAATAGCTGCGATTACAAGTATATGCCACCATGCCCAGCTAATTTTTGCATTTTTAGTAGAGATGGGGTTCCACCATCTTGCCCAGGCTGGTCTTGGACTCCTAACTTCAAGTGATCTACTCTTCTCAGCCTCCCAAAGTGCTGGGATTACAGGCATAAGCCACCGCACCTGGACCCATGCCCAGTGGAACGTTTTAAGTGCCCTTCAGAGACATCCTTTCTTTAGAGACCTCTGTCCTCCCCTCCCCTCATCTCCCCTCCACTTCCCTTCCACCTCCTGGGTTCAAGTGATTTTCCTGTCTCAGCCTCCCGAGTATCTGGGATTACAGGTGTGTGCCAACATGCCTGGCTAATCCTTGTATTTTTAGTAGAGGTGGAGTTTCATCATGTTGGCCAAGCTGGTCTTGAATTCCCAACCCCAAGTGAGCTGCTTGCTGGAGAGGAGAGCTTCCCTTCCCTTTTCCTTCCCTTTCCCTTCCTCTTCCCTTCCCCTTCCCTTCCCTTGAGACACAGTCTCACTCTGCTGCCCAGGCTGGGGTGCAGTGTCATGATCTCAGCTCAGGGCAACCTCAGCTCCCAGGGTCAATCAATTCTCATGCCTCAGCCTCCCAAGCAGTTGGGATTACAGGCATGCGCCACCACACCCAACTAATTTTTGCATTTTTGGTGGAGATGGGGTTTTGCCATGTTGGCCAGGCTGGTCTTGAACTCCGGACCTCAAGTGATCTGCCCGGCTGGGCTCCCAAAGTACTGGGATTACAGGAGTGAGCCACCGTGCCTAGCCTAGAGACCACTGTACTTATCTAATTTGTCTCTCCTTCGAACAAATCCTATTTTCTTTGGTCCTATCACCCAGAGATGAAGTGCTCCTGGTTCCTTTTTTGAGGTTGAAACATTTTCAATCACGGACTATCCAGAACCGTCCTCACATTGTTTCACTCTTCTGGGCCTCCTTTGTCACCTGTTTCCACCACTGGTCCCTCAAGGACACGGAAGGATAACTAGAGTCCGGAGACCTGGCTTAGTGGGGGGCCCCTTGGAACATACCTGGGTTGGGCTTACCTGAATCTGTACAATGTCCTTCTTGGGCCGATACCCATAATACTCCTCCTGGCGCTTCATAAACTTCCGGAAGTGCTCCTGAATGAGGAATGTGGCGTAGAACTTCCCCACTGTCACTTCATCATCTGTAGAGGGGCCAACAAGAAATGCCCTGAAGGCTGGTGGGAACCTGACCCTGGATTCAGAGTGGGAGCCAGCTGTCATCAGGCGCAGCACGTGAGCAATCCCTTGTCTTGCTGACTTGGTCATTAAGTGCTCTCTGTCCTGAGGCTGGATGCCAATGGGGTCTACTAAGGCATTTATGGAGGGTCTGGTCCATTCTCAGATTCCCATGGGGCTCCTTGGAGAAGCTCCCCACTGCATCCTGCGGCTGCTTCTGGACTCTGGTCCCCCAAAGCAGCACCTACCTCCTATCGGAGGGATGACCTGGTCCAAGAGCTTCATGCTGGTTCTCTTCCAGATCTTCTTGATGATGGCCCTCAGCTCCTCATTAGCCTGCTCAAAGTTACCTGGAGCAGGAGAAAGGCAAAGTGGTCCAAAGTTATCCAGGTCACACCAACTGCACTTGATAAGGCCACCCAGTTCTTTCTGAACCTCTCAGAGAGCCAGTCATTCACTCAGCAACATTGGCTGAGTTTTCTTTTGCGGCAAGGGCCTTGCTGGGTACTGGCAATGGTGGGAGGGCATCACTGTCCCCCTGAGGCAGCCCAACCTTTAGGTCATGTACATCCTCCCCACAGGCCTTGGCTTCCAGTGCCCAGAGTGCTTGGATTTATTGGCTGTCATCTCCTGTTCTTCTTCCAAAATGTTTCAATTCCCCAGGCACTGTGGTCTGTCCCAAATACCTCCAGGCAGCCTGGCTGCAGCTCTAACCTGCTCCTTCCTGATGCCTGGCCGTCCTCATCTTGCCCTCTTAAGGAAGCTTACCCTGAGGTTGTCGCAGACTCCTGCAATGGTCCCTTTGTGGGGATGGACCTGATACAGCTGGAGCCTTGAACTTGATACAGTGGGAGCCTTGAACAAGGGCTCACAGACAATGCTGAGGCCCCACCCTTACTCCTTCCCCTGCTCCCACCATGCCTGTCTTCCCAGTAGCTGAGGATCTGTGATTTAGTGGAGTCGAATGTGGACTCCTGTCAGCCTGCCCAGCACTGCCTGAGAACCTCCTCTGCTCCTGCTCAGAGCCAGACTGCAGGGTACCCCTGAACCCTGTGCTAGCACTGGCCCTTCTCTGGCCCCCAGACACAGCTGAGGCCTGTGGGAACAGACCCTTAGTGATCTTTGCCTTGCAGAGAACCCTCAGGCTCCCTCCGAGCCTCCAGGGACAGGAGGGCTTTGTGGCCATGGCCTGGGGTCCTCCGTCTGCTTCCTCCCACAGATCTTGAGAGCAACCGAGCTCTGAGAATCTGGCAGAATCTGAGCCAGAAATACCCTGTGAGAGAAAGGAGGGGGCTCACACTGGAAGGCCCTCCCACCTTCTGTCTTGATCTTGAGTGCCGTGCGAACCAGGGCGAAGAGTGTGGCATTGAAGGTGACCGTGCCGTCGCTGTTCAGGGGCATGTTCATGCCCACCAGCCGCTGTGCAGGGAGAGGCAGTGGCTTGCTACTGAGCTGGGACCAGGCCAAGCTTGGCAGATCATCCTCACCCGGTCTGTGGGCCGGGAGGGGATGGGACATGAGGGCTGGGGGTGTCAGCTGACCAGGACATCCTTTGTGAGGGGACAGAATGATGAGTTGGGGCGACATCGTTGAGAGTTCAGGTCCTCCGGGAGGAACGTGGGGACCCAGGAGATCCCGGCACTAAAATGCTTCATTCCATCAGGTCCTCACCAGCTTTCCTGTGCCTCGGTGACTCCACCTCTCCCGAGCCACCCCTCCCTGGCAGCTCTGGTTACCTTACAAGCTACCCGATGAGGGCAGAACTTCCCAAAGCCCAGAGGTGGCTGGATCCTTCTCAGCAGAGTCACCACATCCAGGTGCTTGATTCTCCCCCTGCGGGAGGACATGGAAACTTGTGTACCTGGTACCCTCTGCCGCCGCCAGAACCTTTCTGCTCAGATGATGGGCAAAGGGATGGACAGCCAGGAAACAGGAGCACCTCCTTACTTTCCAACTGTGTTTAGGAAGTGGGAGCCCAGCTCCGTTTTAAAAGAAGAGACAATGTTAGGATTCGCTGTTGTCTGCAAAACGGGTACCCCAAAATAGGCTCTCTTTTTTGGGGCATTCCCTCAGATATGGGATCTCCAGGTCTGGAATCCAGACCTCATTTTCCCCATCAGGACCTTTTTTAGGTTTTAGTCACTTTAGTAGGGGTTCTTGGGCTATATTAATAGAAGTAGAGGGTATAGATCAAGGGAGGTGGAAGCCCACTTCCAGAGGCTGGTCCAGAGCTGGAAACCACATTTTCATTGGCACCATGACTCCCAGAATAGACGTAAAACAGGACAACCAGTGGGGTCAGATCAAAAGACAAGCATGGCAAAAGCGGCTTGTGAGTGTTGCCCGAGAAAAATCATTTTGGAAGGTCATAGTGGCTTCCTCTTTTCTTTGACGGGCTGGTTGTGAAAAAGAGATGAAACATTCCCGCCTGTCTCCAGAGGGCTGAGTGAGGACTTGTGGGTGGCTGGCAGAGGCAAGTGGGTCTGGCACCTGTGGATGGAGGCATTTTCAAGCACGGTCGCTACAGACAGCAGACAGACCGCACTGAGTCTTGGCATCTTACTAGTTACGTGGCCCAGGGCAACTTAACCTCTCTGAACCTCAGTTTCCGAGACTGAGCCCACCGCGGGGCCTGTGTCACAGGCTGTTGGAAGGACTAAATGAGACGATACGGGTAGTGTGTGGCACAGTGCCTGATGCCTGGGAAACATTCATGAAATATGAGCGTATTTTCCGTTGGGAAGGAATGTAAGAAAGCCGGCTCGTCAAGCTTTAAAGTGCGCATGCGTGCACTCAGGTTCACAGCAATGCAAGAATCTGATTTAGTCAGTCTGGGTGGGGCCCGGGACTCTGCATTTTAATCAAGCTCAGATTCTGCTGGTCAGAGGACTGCACTTTGATTCGGGGTCTACAGTTCCTGATGAGGTATGGAGTTTCCTCCTAGGAGTGTCCAAACAGGAGCTGGATGACCATTTCCCAATAAAGTCAAGGATGTTTCCACCCTGGGAAGCTGTAGGATTCCTTCCAACCTGGAGAGACTCTGATTCTCTGATCTGAGACCCTGGATAGGTGAGGCGAGAAGGAGAAGCCCACTCATACTGAATAAACTGGACAGATGCTAGGAAGGGTCAGAGCCTACAGACTGGACTCACTTAGCCTCCGGGTCATACTCTGCCCAGATGGCCTTGAACTCATCCAGGTGATGAGGGCCCAGGATGGACCAGTCCCGGGTGAGATAGTCAAAATTGTCCATGATGACAGCCACAAAGAGGTTGATGACCTGCAAGAGAAGAACCAAGGGTTCCCCACACAGAAGGCAGTCGGTACAGGGATAGGAGGGGGGAGCTGGGAGGTGGCCGTGTCCACAACCTTTTGCTACCTGTGCCCTTGGTTCTAGCCCTTCTGAGCCACCCACGTCACACATACAGCAATGCTCTACCATGTCCCTGTGCTCTTGCACAGTCAGTGCCCTCTGGCCTTGTTCAATTCCTTTTGATAAAGTGTTAACCAAAACAAAAGACAGTAAGAACTTTTGGCAACCTCTCTTAGTATGAAAAAGCACCCAGGAAACAAAGCCACACTCGGGATAACTAGAACCAGGGACAACCTAACTAGAGCTTCCTGTGTCCCTGAGATGAATCCCAAGAGAGGCAGAAGCTGGCCAGGAAGGAGCAGGCAGGCTCCCTCCTGCCTCGGCTCATCAAAGCCATCTCCCTGCCCCACGGGCCCGCAGCGTCTCACCAGGAAGGCGCAGAGCATGTAGAAGCTGATGAAGTAGTAATACGCAAAGTTGGTGCCGCACGTGTACTCCTCCCCGGGGGCATACTCCGACTCCGGGTCACACAGCTTCCCATAGCTGCAGGCCAGGAGGATCTCCTGCCAGGCCTCACCTGTTGCACACCTGGAGGACAGAAGAGGCTCCTGTCACCTCTCTGCTCCTGCCTGGCCCCGCAGGAGGCTGGCAGCCAGGTGGCAGCAGGGTGTGGACGGATGAGCAAACTGGGGCTGCTGCCCAGAAGTAGGGAGGTCCACGTTCACCGTGTGAGGCAGTGTGAGCTGGGTCTCAGTTTCCCCTCTGTGCCGCAGCCCCCACGGGGTGTTACAAGCAGGAGCTAAACTTTAGAGAAGAGGGCAAAATCAATCTATGATTCAAGTTACTAGAGGGCTGCCCTGTTCTGACCAAAGTGAGGCAGGGTCAGATGTCACGGAGGCCTCAGGGAGGTGAACTGACTCCGCTCTCTGACCTGACCCCACAATTTAATCCAACTGGCTGAATTCAGCTGCCACCCAGTCTGGCTGAGTCACAAAAGCAGCCCTTAGATCTCACACCTGTGGATGTGTCTCTGGCGAGTGAAGACTCTCAGTGCATCCGAGGTGCATATGCATGATGTGTTTGTATTTTTTCCAATAACTGCTACCACCCGCTCTGCAGATAACCTCCCTCCACCTCGCCAGCTGGGAAGAAGTGTCTCCCCTAGTCACACTCAGCCTGACGGCATAACTTCCCATGCCTTTGTGTTTAATAACTGGCTCATTTTAGGTACTCCCTTCCTTCCTGGAGCAGGTAGTGCAGGGGGCCTCGGGGTTGGAGTTGAGGTGCAGAGCCAGGGGTGAGGTGGGAATCTCTGCTCGCATACAGTGAGGTGGCGCTCTCCCTTCTTGGGCCATAAGGGCGGTAGGCTGCTGTGACCTCATGGAGCCTTCGACAGGCCATGCCAAGAAGGGGCTGTGTGTGTGGGGTGTCCCCAGGCCTCGTCTGGTCTCAGTGGAGCATTCCACTGTGGGCCAGGAAGCTCACCTCTCCCGCCTGGCTGCTGCACGCCCAGCAGGCCTGCAGCACCGGATCCTCGGTTGCAATCCAAGCTCTAGGTCCTGTGCCCTGGCCAAGGAAGAGCCCTGCACCCTACGAGTGGCACCGCCCCCAACCCCAACTGGCTCTTTGCTCTGCCTTTCCCTACATTCCTGCTCATGCTCTGGGAGCTACGAGGGCAAATGTCCAGTGTCCGGGAGAAGATATCTGACCTGTGTCTCTTGCTTCTTGGGGATGAGATGGGAGGGAAATGCTGCATGTCACTCGGAGGAGAAGCCCAGTGCAAAATACAGCTGTGGGGCCGCCTGCTCAAAACGATGACTGTCTTTAAGATAGTGACAGCAGAGCATGAGCCAAGCAGGGGACCCTTCTGAGTGTAATCTGCCTGCGGTGCAGATTAGAACAGAACAAAGGCTGGACTGGTCAGTGGGACCAGGGCGGGGCGGTGGGTGGTGGGAGATTCGTGCCTGAAGAGCAGCAGCACAGCTTGTGGGAAGGTCTGGAAGTTGTTGTTCCGGTTTATTTGCGTCCCATCCACCAAGGCGATCTTCCCAAACATCTGCAAGTCACAAAGGGCCCTGACTGTGGAGCCTAGCTAAAAGTGCCCCTCAGCTTATCTCCCACGGCCTTCTCCTGCCTGCCCTCTACCTTTGCCCCCACATCCCCCCAATTCCCTTCATTGCAGGCCACATCAGACCTGAAGCCAAAAAAATGGGATTATTTTCTAGGTCAGGTAAAGTTCTTCCCAGCAACCCAACGAAAAGCAGGAAGGCAGACCAGTTTTCCCAGCCGTAAGTGGACCCAGTGAGTCAATGTGTCGGGGAAGGACTCTCCGGGGAGGGTGGACAGAGGCCACCCAGGCCTCCGATCAGGCCTTAGAGACACAGCCTAGCCCCTGCTGTTCATCCACATGCCCAGATTTCTCCTGGATGGCATCCAAGCATCTGACACTCCTGCCATCCAGGATCAGGGAGGTGCCCCTTCTTTCTCATGAGCAAGGCAGGGAGGGCAGAAGGCCCAGGCCGAGTGCTGCTCAGGCTCCTCAGGCTGCACGGATGACCCTCTAACTTGGCCAAGATCTGTGCTTTGGCCTGGGCCCGCCTGCCTCTCACCTGCATGCCGATGACAGCGTAGATGAAGAACAGCATGACGATGAGCAGAGCCACGTAGGGCAGGGCCTGCGGGGCGGGTGGGAGCGTCAGCCAGTGTCTTAGGGCTCCACTGTGTGTCTGCAGCCCCACCCTCCCTTAGCTCCCCAGGGCTCTGCCTTGCCCCCGGCTCCCCAGGGGCCCACCCTGGGCTGAGGCAGATGTCCCTAGTGGCCTCCCCAGATCCGCCCAGTTTCCAGGGTCCCTGTTGCACCTGGAAGGACTTGATGAACGTCCACAGGAGGGTGCGCACTCCCTCTGCCCGGCTCAGCAGCTTGATCAGCCTCATGACTCGGAACAGACGGAAGAAGGCGCTGGAGATGCGGGCACTCTCGTCTGGGTCCTGCGGGGCAGCAGCCCCAGAGGTCAGTCTGGGGGCAGCACCTCAGAGGGGTAAGGGCAGGGCGGGGAAGGAGGTGCACTGTGTGTGTTGGGGAGACGTTCGTGACAGGGAGGAGCTCCAGCCCCACGCAGAAGCCCCTGTTGTCTACTCGTACGGGGCCATCCTCGGGCTCAGGGCTCTGGGGCTGTTCAGGTGGAGGCAGGGAAGAGGACGTGGGGCACCAGGCAGAGTGGTGGGCCCACACTTGGGAGCAGTGGCAGGGACTCGCCCTGGGGTGCGGCTGCACCCGGGCCCACGGCCCACCCTCTGAGGCCTCCTCCGCATCTCACAATCTCCTCAAGTGGCCACTGAGTCAAGGACCCTGGTGGCCCTCCTAGGGCACCTCCCCTGGCATCCTCCCAGTGCAAAGATTTCCCAAAGCTTGGCTGCTCTATTGCAATAAACTCAATGTGGCTACTCCCCATCACTCCCGCCCCGCACGCGGCTGTTCTAAGCCAGGCAAGCCTCTAATCTTGTGCCAGCTTTAGACACACGAATTACTCTGGACGGGGAGAGCCGTCCCTGCTCTGCTTCCTGTGTCCTCAAAGGCCTTGTGCCCAATAAACTGTCACTAAGGTCCTTTGCCAGCGATCACAGTTCTCTCTGGACTGTGTTTCCATCTGCATAGAAGGTGCCAGAGAGAACCCGCACTCCGTCTCCCAGGGCTCTGAGGAAGCCACTATATCCATGCACACTTGACCGCAGAGCCTCTGCCCCCACCCCAGCCTAGCCTGGTCCTCAGCGGGGCCTGCCCTGGGGAGGGAGCCCTGAGTGCTGATCCACCCCATGCAATCCACGCAGCCAGGCCCATGCATGCAAGTGGCAGGGCGGGAGCTGGTGAGCGTGCTGGGGCTGGGCAGGCTCGTGCAGCCCAAAATTACAACGTTCCCGCAGCCTCCACCCAGGCAATACAGTCCCCCGCTGGAGGCCAGGAAAGTCTGTGGAGAAAAGAGACGAGGAGAGGGGAAGGAGAGGAGAGAGAGAGGAGGAGGGACACATGGGAGGGACGTGAAGAGACGTGTCAGAAAGGACAGACACACAGAAGAGTTAAAGAGAAAAAGAGAGGCAGGGGCTGAAGACCCCACAAGGCTGTCAATCGGGGTGGGGTGGGTGGGAGTGAGGACTCAAGCTCTGTGGGAACTGTGAGGCAGGAGGTGGGGGACGAGGAAATGAGAAGGGAGGGAAGGCTGGACACAGACAGGTCCCTTCTCATGTTGGAGATGCAGCTGCCCGTGGCAAGGGCTCAGGGTTTTTCTTATGCGTTTGGGTTACGTGATGCTGGGGACATCCCCGACTAGGGTGCATTGGAAAATGCCTGCTCATTGTAAGTGGATTCACATTCACAGCACCCCGAGGCCAAGGTCCAGGCCCCTTCGGAAGTCCCATCTCCCAGGGGCACAGCTCCTCTTGGGGAATCTGAGATCCCCAGAGCAGATGTTTCTCTGCCCCGGACTGGACCTGGGACCAAGGCGTATCTCAGTAATCAGGCTCCTAAAGAGCATGTGGGGAGGTGTGCGGGAGCAGTTTTTTCCTGTTTACTTCCTTGGGTCGTTCTTCATGAGAAGACCTTGTTCTGGAGCCTTGGGTCAAAAGAAGTCATGTTTTATCTTCCACTTTTCTACAGGTAGACTGATCCCTGGCATACTGGTCTCCCCATTAAACAACACTGTTTGGGGCAGATTTTCCCTGGACTGCTGGTTCTCAAGCCTTGCTGCATGTCAGAATCACCCAGAGAACTCAAAAAATACATAGACCTTTGCTGGGTCTCCCCGCAGGTCAATTCAGTCAGCTTCTAGGGGATGGGTGCTAGTTCAGAAGTTTAAATGCACCGCAGGTGATTCTCATTTGCAAGCGAGGATGACAGCCACTGTTCTATACCTGTGCTATCCAACACGGTAGCCACTGGCCACATGTCACCATCTGAATACAATGACAATTAAATAAAGCCAGAAAATCCAGTTCCTCAGTTCCTCTTGCCGCCTTTCCAGTGACCAGCAGACATCTGTGGCTAGTGGCTACTCTATTGGACAGGGCAGGCCATTTCTGTCTTTGCAGAAAGTTCCAACCAGTGTGCTCCCCTAGTCCTTTCCCTGGCTGGTACATCAGGTATGTAAATTTATCTTCATGTGGCTTTAAGCAAACACTACTTGTAAGAGACATCTGCTACTCTTGAAAAATCAAATAACAAAAACCAGTGACACCCTCCCGGCCTCCATCACCAAAGAAACTGTTTCGATTTATCCAGGCTTCCCCTCCACAGACCTCAGATTTTAAGAAGTAACTATTTTTAATTTAGGCTGTTTATTTTGGCTGTTTAGATTTCTCTGCTCTGGTTGTGCTGCTGAGAAGTGCTGCTGTCAAACCATGGAGCCTTTTGGAATACTATTTCCCAGCAAAAACTGAGTGTGCATGGAAATACATAACACACACACACACACACACACACACACAAACACACACACACACACACACAGGGTTTTGCTCAGAGCCCACCCTGCCCCTCTCTGGCTCAGGGCCCCAGCGGATATGAGCAGATGGGGTTGTCTGTCACTGTCCTGTGCATGGTGGGTGAACAGTGGTCCCACCCTAACACATCAGACAGCCGGTGAGGCAGCCAAGTCCCCATTTCCTGCCAGGGCTCAGCCTTTAGAAGCCTCAGCTGAGGGCTCCTTCTTGAGAGACTCCAGACTTTAACTCAGCTGTTTCTCTCACCCACACCCCACCTCAGGCATCTCCAGTGCTGACCCTTGCACCCCTACCCTCAACCCACCCTAAGGTTCACCCCTGGGCCGGCACAGCCTAAGGGCTTTCTGTTGAGCAGTGGGTAGTTCAGAAGAAAGCCCTGGTCTTGAACTCCTGACCTTGTGACGCACCTGCCTTGGCCTTCCAAAGTGCTGGGATCCCTCATGGCCAGATCAGCCAGCTCTGGGGTAACAACCCACTGTGGCTCAGAAAGAAGATTGCTCGTCTTTCTCTCTTCCACTGTGTCCCTCCCAGGATGCCCCTTGAGCAACTGTTTTTTGATTTCAGCCTCTGATTCTTGGATTGCCTCCACCCTCCTTCGCTGCAGCCACCTTCACCTGCAGACCCTTGGCAAGGCTGGAGGGCTCGACTTCTACGATCTTTTTTTTTTTTTTTTTTTTTTTTTTGAGACGGAGTTTCGCTCTTGTTACCCAGGCTGGAGTGCAATGGCGCGATCTCGGCTCACCGCAACCTCCGCCTCCTGGGTTCAGGCAATTCTCCTGCCTCAGCCTCCTGAGTAGCTGGGACTACAGGCACGCGCCACCATGCCCAGCTAATTTTTTGTATTTTTAGTAGAGACGGGGTTTCACCATGTTGACCAGGATGGTCTCGATCTCTTGACCTCGTGATCCACCCGCTTCGGCCTCCCAAAGTGCTGGAATTACAGGCTTGAGCCACCGTGCCTGGCCGAGATCTTTTTTTTTTTTTTTTTTTTTTTTTTGAGATGGAGTCTCGCTTTGTCATCCAGGCTGGAGTGCAGTGGTGCGAACTCAGCTCACTGCAACTTTCACCTGCTGCGTTCAGGCGATTCTCCTGCCTTCAGCCTTCCAAGTAGCTGGGACTACAGGCGCCTGCCACCACGCCCAGCTAATTTTTGTATTTTTAGTAGAGATGGGGTTCATCATGTTGGTCAGGCTGGTCTCGAACTCTTGACCTCATGATCCACCTGCCTCAGCCTCCCAAAGTGCCGGGATTACAGAGGTGAGCCACTGTGCCCAGCCCAGATTAATTCTTTAGAAGCAGGGTTCTAAGGGCTCAGTCTGGTGGCTCACACCTGTAATCCCAGCACTTTTGGAGGCTGAGGCAGTTGGATTACTTGAGCCCAGGAGTTGGAGACCAGCCTGGGTAACAGAGAGACCCCATCTTTATATTACCAAAAACTGTTTCTTTTTTTTTTTTGAGATAGAATCTCACTCTGTCACCCAGGCTGGAGTGCAATGGCACGATCTCAGCTCACTGCAACCTCCACCTCCCGGGTTCAAGCAATTCTCCTGCCTCAGCTTCCTGAGTAGCTGGGATTACGGGCACCTGCCACCACTACTGGCTAATTTTTGTACTTTTAGTAGAGATAGGGCTTCACCATCTTGGCCAGGCTGGTCTTGAACTCCTGACCTCATGATCCACCTGCCTTGACCTCCCAAAGTGCTGGGATTACAGGCATGAGCCACCATGCCTGGCCAAAAGTATTATTATTATTATTATTTTAAAGAAGTAGGACTCTAATCCTCCCACTGCCCTGTTCAAAAACTTTTAGTGCCTTCCCAGTGCCTGCCCCATAAAGCTCAGGCCTCCCTCACTGCTTACCTCTCCAGCCTTGCCCTCCCGCTTCCCTCCTCTGCATGTTCTTATGCTTCCGATAAACCGGACCACTCAGCATGCGCTGAACCTTTTTTGCATTTCCTGCTCTGTGCCTTTCCTACAGTACCCCTGCTTGAGGTGCTTGCTCTCCTCTCCAGCTCCAGTCACCACCTCCCTTTCCTTCAGACAGGTGGCACCACCTCCATGAAGCCTTCTCTGACCACCCCACCCAGACGACTCTCCTTTCCATTATAGCTCTTGCCTCTGGTAGTGCAGTAGGTACACCCATGATGTCCACCTGGGATCTGAGTGATCTCTCTGCCCTGCAGGATGGTAGCCCCTTGAGGGCAGAAGCCATGACTTGTCATTCCATCTTTTGTAACCTCTGGGGGGTTCCATGTTGCACACACAGTGGGCACCCCATAAATATCTGTGGACCGAACATGTGCTCTTGGACCCACCCTAGTGATGGCTCTGCCTGCCTGATACTCACGTCAATCTCACTGAGGATGACATCGATGATGCTGCCAATGACAATCAGGAAGTCAAACACATTCCAGGGGTCTCCAAAGTAGCCCTGGGAAGGAAAGGATGGGAAAGCAAGGGTGTGAGCTTTGGGAGGAAGGAGCTCTGGCTGCTGGCAGAGGGCGTGTCACACCTGAGCTAATGTGGAGCTGTGGGTCAGGCCGAGGTGGGGTGCCTGTGACTCCACCTCCCACTGGTGCTCCAGTGAGCCCCTCAACTCTGACACTCCTTTCCCCTTGGCTCTTTATTTCCTTTCCTCCAGAGCAGAAAATGGTGGGAGGGGAGGGGAGAATTGTTGGGGTCCTGGTCCAGAGAAACATCTCTTTCACCCTCTGAACCTCACTTAGCATCCTATCTGGGCCCTGGCAGTGCAAAACTGACAGGACTGTGCTGCCAACCATGGCAATGGACTTGAGAACCAAAGTGACAGGGCGAGATCTTCCCCCAGCCCTGGGGGGGATCTTCCCCGTTCTTCAGACAGTTCAGGGAAGGCTAGAATGTAAGAAGAGGCGCCCAGAGTCTTCCTGTCATTGCCCCATTCTGGCCGCCTGAAGATTTGCCTGCCCTGTGTCTGAAGGTGGAAGCGGGCAAAGGAGTGAGCAAGTTGGGAGCAGAAGTGCTGGGCAGAGGGCCCCTGATAGGCTGAGGGATGGGGGTGGAGTTCCACTGGAAGGCCTCGCCCTCCCTGCCCACCCCAGCTGCTCTTCTGGCTCTTCGGCCCCACACTCACCCTGGCCTTGAAGGCCATGAGCTTGAGGATCATCTCCAGGGTGAAGATGATGGTGAAGGCCACGTTGAGAATGTCTGAGATGTGGTTCATCTGCTCTGACTGGTTGTAGTGCTGTGGAGGGGACATGGGAGTGGTGGGTCAGGGGTCCGGGCTTGCCCACCCTGCAGATTGCATTCCCAGAGCCCCTCCTCTTCCCGGGCAGCCCCCAACCCTTGGGCCCCCTGCTCGCCTTGTTTTAGCTTAGAAAACTAGGAGCTGCTTTAACAATCCCCTGAATTCCACCAAACGTTATGAACACCCTCCTTCTACCCCACTGCCACAAACGAGGTAACACAGGAGGGGAGGGGGCTCCAATTCCAAATCCCGCTGAGCACGTTCATTTATGTGCAGGGCTGCCAGGCCAGAGCCTGTTGACATATTGGCTCTGGGGTGACCAGGATGGCAGGTCCTCCAGGCAGGGCTCTGTGACCGGTTCCATTTAGTCATTTGGGCGCAGGACTGGGCAAGAAGACCCCTGGGTTCCACAGTCCGTGTTATCACTGGCTACTAGTGGGAAACTGAGAACTCACCAAGCTTACTGTGTCTGCACGCCACCCCCTGTGATGATGGTAAGGCATGATGGTGAGGCTCTGTGACCCACCACCATGACACTCCCTATTCCCTTGTAAGTTTTCCCAGGGATCTCTTCCTACTTATTAGAAAGTGGATGAAATTCTGCCTTTTCCACAAAACCTTCCAGGTAGTTCGGAAGGATCTGAGGGCTGCCTCCACCCTGTCCTGCCTTGGCAGGACTGCCCAGTTCTGCCTGACTCAGCCCCCAACACAGCCAGTGCTGACGATCCTCTGCCATCTGGGCCTCCTGGCTCAGTGACTGTCTTTCCATATCACCGTGACCTAGCAATGTGCGTTCTCATCATTGGGCATGTCTTGGGATTCTAAGAGCAGGAAGCCTAGCTGTACCGTCCTCTTTATACAGGGCTTAAGGAATCAGATGCTTGGAGAGACGTCCAAGATGGCTGATCACTAGCAGCTCGGGATTGTAGCTCCCAGTGAAAGCACAGAGAACGAGAGGACGCCACACTTTCAGACAAATTTTTGCTGCTCACGCACCAGGAGATTTCCAGCGGAGGAGCCCCACGTGTCGCCAGCGTGACTCTTGAGGCCGGCGAGGTGGTTTTGCCGCTGCCTTGGTGCGGCAGTTCTTGGTGCAGAGTCAGAAAAGCACCATCAATCATAACACCGCTGTTTTGGCGGCGCAGTGGGTTGCTCAGATTTTAGCGCTGGGAATCAGTAAGTTGGACATCCACTCAGAAACCAATTATAAAGACGGTAATTATAAAGACCACAGATGGATAAATCTATAAAGAAGGTAAGAAAACAGCCTAAAAAGACTGAGAATACCCAAAATCAGAACGCCTCTCCCTCTACAGGGGGTCACAGTTCCTCATCAGCAACGGAACAAGGCCTGATGGAGAAAGACTGTGTTCCATTAACAGAAGCAGGCTTCAAAAGGTGGATGATAAGAAACTTCTGTGAATTAAAAGAACTTGTTCTAACCCAATGCAAAGAAACTAAGAACTTTGAAAAAAGGTTTGACGAAATGTTAACAAGAATACACAATTTAGAGAGGAATATAAGTGAATTAAGGGAGCTGAAAAACACAACACGAGAACTTCACGAACTATGCACAAGTTTTAACAGCCGAATCGATCAAGCAGAAGAAAAGATATCAGAGGTCGAAGACCAACTTCATGAAATAAAACAAGAAGACAAGATTAGAGAAAAAAGGATAAAAAGGAACGAGCAAAGTCTCCAAGAAATGTGGGACTATGTGAAAAGACCTAATCTATGCTTGATAGGTGTACCTGAATGTGACGAAGAGAATCAATCCAAGCTGGAAAATACGCTTCAGGATATTATTCAGGAAAACTTCCCCAACCTAGCAAGGCAGGACAATATTCAACTCCAGGTAATACAGAGAACACCACAAAGATATTCCTCAAGAAGACCAACGTCAAGACACATAATCGCCAGATTCACCAGGGTTGAAATGAAGGAGAAAATACTGAGGGCAGCCAGAGAGAAAGGTCAGGTTACCCATAAAGGGAAGCCTATCAGACTCACAGCAGATCTCTCAGCAGAAACCCTACAAGCTAGAAGAGAGTGGGGGCCAATATTCAACATCCTTAAAGAAAAGAACTTTCAACCCAGAGTTTTACATCCAGCCAAACTAAGCTTCATAAGCGAAGGAAAAATAAAATCTTTTGTGAACAAGCAAGCACTCAGAGATTTCATCACCACCAGGCCAGCTTTACAAGAGCTTCTGAAAGAACCACTACATATAGAAAGGAACAACCAGTATCAGCCTTTCTAAAAAATACCAAAAAGTAAAGAGCATCAATATAATCAAGAATTTATATCAACTAATAGGCAAAACAGCCAGCTAACATTAAATGGCAGTATTAAACTCACATATATTATTATTAATTCCAAATTTAAATCAAACTAAATCCCCCAATCCAAAGACAGGCAAAAAAAGCCAAAACCCATGGGTATGCTGCATCCAGACCCATCCAACATGCAAGGATACACAAAGACTCAAAACAAAGGGATGGAGAAAGATTTACCAACCAAATGGAGAGCAAAAATAAATAAATAAATAAAAAGCAGGAGTTGCTTTAAAGCAACAAAGATCAAAAGAAGCAAAGAAGGATATTACGTAATGATAAAAGGATCAATGCAACAAGAAGAGCTAAAGATCCTAAATATATACGCACCCAATACAGGAATACCCAGATATATAAGACTTATAAAGAGACTTGGACTCCCACACAACAATAGTGGGAGACTTCAACATCAATATTGGACAGATCAATGAGACAGAAAATTAACAACGATATCCAGGATTTGAACTCAGATCCGGAACAAGTAAACTTAATTAACATTTATAGAACTCTCCACTTTAAATACACAAAATATACACTCATCAGTACCACATCACACCTATTTACAGGTTTCAATGAAATATTGGTTGGCTGCTTGTTTGTTATTTTCTTCCCTCATTTTTCTTTCATGTCTCTAGTATTAAGCACAATTATAGGCATACCCATTTTTAGACTGCATTCTAGCCTGGGCAATAAAGCAACACCCCCGTTCTCTCTCCCTCTTCCTCTTTCTCTTTCTTCCTCTCCTTCATTCTTTTTTTCCTCTTTCTTCTTTTTTTTTTTTTTAGAAAAAAAAAAATCTTTTCGACAAACTACTAAGTAGGTAGTATTAGTCCTACCTTCACCAGTAGGAAGAGGTATATCCCAACTGCAAAACTCTACGTAAATCTGGAATTAAAACGCAGTTCTAGCTCACTTCCAAAATCTATTACATAGTACAACAGCCTTCTCAGAGCCAGACACCTTAAGAAGCAGCATATTCGGCCGGGTGCGGTGGCTCACGCCTGTAATCCCAGCACTTTGGGAGGCCCAGGCAGGTGGATCACGAGGTCAAGAGATCGAGACCATCCTGGTCAACACGGTGAAACCCCGTCTCTACTAAAAATACAAAAAATTAGCTGGGCATGGTGGCGCGTGCCTGTAGTCCCAGCTGCTCAGGAGGCTGAGGCAGGAGAATTGCCTGAACCCAGGAGGCGGAGGTTGAGGTGAGCCGAGATCGCGCCATTGCACTCCAGCCTGGGTAACAAGAACGAAACTCTAAAAAAAAAAAAAAAAAAAAAGAAGCAGCATATTCATGTACCTGCACATCTATCCATCCATCCACTCCACAAATATTAATCATATACTATGTGTCAAACTCAGGGATTAGGAATAAATTAGTTTTTGGAAAAAAAAAAAAAGGAATCAGATGCTTAATCAAGGCTTGATAACGATGCTGATCATTAAGATATTGTCTATAAAGGGTGCTCAGCTCCCAAGAGAGACACCTGTTCTGCAAATACTAAACCCATTTTTCTTGGGACCAGAGCCAAGATTCCAGCCAACTCAGCCATCCAGATTTGCAACAGCAGAAGAAAAACAGAGAAAGCACTTTTGACTTCCTACCCTTTCTCCTCCTTCTGTGGTAGCTCTCTCATGTTTGCAGAATTACCATACTGTTTTTACGCTTGAGTTACCTCCTTCATAAACCATAAATGCCTGGTGACAAGGCCTGGGCACAGTTCGCTTGTGTATTCCATGTAGTGCCTCATCACCTAGTACACAGGCAATGTCTACTGGGGAAATCCAGGCTATCCTGCCCTTCCCACCCTGCCCTTCCCACCCTGCCCTTCCCGCCTTTCCCTTCCCACCCTGCCCTTCCCACTCTGCCCTTCCCACACTGCCCTTCCCACACTGCCCTTCCCACCCTGCCCTTCTCACCCTGCCCTTCCCACCCTGCACTTCCCACCTTTCCCTTCCCACCCCGCCCTACCCACCCTGCGTTTCCCACCCTACCCTCCCCACCCTGCCCTTCCCACCCTTCCCTACCCACACTGCCCTACCCACACTGCCCTTGGCCCCAGGCTGATCAGACGTTGGTATCCTGGGGAGCCCTTACCTGCATACCCAGGCAGATGGTGTTGAGCATGATGAGGGCAAACATTAGGTATTCAAAGTAGGAGGAGGTGACAATGTACCACACCTGATACTGGTATGGGTTTTTGGGAATGTAGCACCTCAGTGGGCGGGCCTTCAGGGCATACTGTACACATTGGCGCTGCAACACACACCACAGGACAGGTCAGCACCAGCACCAAGAGGCCCCTCCCTCCCTCCCTCTCCACACCCACACCATGGGCTTGATGGGCAAGTCAGGAGCAGCTGTGGCCAGGGGCTGTAGCTGAGGACTCTGCACTGTTTAGCAGAAGAATCCTGTTGGGCTCTTGGGTTCCCCTTGCGTCATCACAGCCCATTCCCATGGGTCTGTAGACTAGCCCGGGGGTCTGAAGAGCTTCCTTTCTCTGGGCATCATGAGGTTCCATGAGAAGACCCACTCTACCAACTTGTATTGCTTCAGGTTGGAGATAGGGTAGGGTGCAGGGATGCTAGGACTTGGCATCACATGCAGGTTCTGGGGTCACCCCTAGGCCTCTCTTCGCTGGCTAGACCTAGGGCTCGGGCAGCAGAAGGCTGCTGAAGCTCTGCCCTCCACCTCTGGCCGGCGGACCAGGCACCTGGTTCTTGTCCAGCTCACAGTTCTTGTACTCGGTCTCCCCCTGCTCCTGGAAGGTGACAATGACAAAGCCCACGAAGATGTTCATCATGAAGAAGGCAATGAGGATGATGTAGATGATGAAGAAGATGGCCATCTCCACACGGTTGTTGTAGATGGGACCCACATCCTCCCCATTGGAGTCTATGGCTTTGTACAGCAGCCTGGGTGGGCGGAGAAGAGAGGACAGGCTGGGCAGGGTGACAAGGCAGGGTCAGACCAGGAAGGATGGGCTTTATCCCACTGGCTGTGGAGAGCCAAGAGACCCTTCTCAACTGTCATAAGACAGGAGTTAGGACGGGGCCAGGGAAGACCAGACCCAATCCTGACATGGCCCTGCCTTTCCAGAGGCTGCCCCATTAATCAGTAGGGTCCCCTGTGGGCAGAGAGTCATACACCTATCGGGGACTGGGTACATTTTGTCAGAGCCCCCCGGGTCAGGCCTACTTTGGAGTGATCAGTCAACACACCAACAAAGAGTCAGTGGGGTTTGGGGTTTGGTGGGCACCTGCCACAGGGAGCAGTAGCGCTGTGCGGGCTGCCGAAGGGCAGGCTGGCTGCCTGGTCCGAGCAGCCCATGCCCGAGAGGGACCCAGGCCCCAGCCCTCACTCACTGAGGCCAGCCCTCGAAGGTGGAGACCGTGAAGAGGGACATCATGGCTGAGAGGACATTGTCGAAGTGGAAGTCGCTGTGTACCCACTCGCGGCGGCGCAGCTCTATCTGCGTGGGGTCCCCGTCCTTGTACAGGTAGTAGTAGCCCCTGTGGCAGGGAGGCCCAGTCACTCCACAGGCCACAGCTGGGCCACCTCGCCCCACCACATCCTCTGGGCCCCGGGCGGAGAGTGTGCAGGAGAAACGAAGGTCCGGATCTGGGACCCGAGGGGACACCGCTGGGAGACCCCGAGGAAAGGGGCCTCTGTGAGTATTCCTCCTAGGCCTAAAGGCCAAGCTTCCCCGGTTTCCAGCTTGAAGGACCACCATACGCTGACACACAGTCCCCTGCCCCGCGACCATCCCACCGCGCTCCCTGCCCTGCGACCATCCCACCGCGCTCCCTGCCCCGTGACCATCCCACCGCGCTCCCTGCCCCGCGACCATCCCACCCGCTCCCTGCCCTGTGACCATCCCACCCCGCTCCCTGCCCCGTGTACCTGCACTCCTCCTCTGTCATCTTGGACAAGTCAGTGCACCTGAAGAACTTCCCCTGCATCCAGGAGAAGGAAGGAGGGAAGCATGTTGTCATGGAAACAGAATAAAAAGTGGGCTCTGGGAGTGAGCAGTGGAAGTGGGGAGGAAAGGCAGGCATCTGAAAAAGGAGCCTGTCTCTTCCTCTTAGAGGCATGAACTCACCCGTGGGGCAGGGCCCCAGAGCAGTCGCTCTTGTTCACTATTGTCCATTCCCACAGCTCCCCAGGGCTTCCCTATCCGGCCTAGATGCTGCCAAGACCTTGAAGGCAGTGCCTCAGAAGGGCATTTACTGAGTGCCCCACAACGGGCTGAGGGGATGGACATGAGTGCAGCTCGGCCCCTGCCCCTCCCTCGGAGAGCTGAGCCTCTGAGTCCCTGAGCCTGGCACCTCCCCCACTGCTGCAGGAGGCCTTCCGGGGGCTCCCCATTGCACAGCAAGGAGGAGGGGCTGCCCACCTCCCACCGCCATCCTCCTGCCAGTGGGGCGGGAGGCGCAGAGGTAGAGCGCAGCTGCTCTCTGACTCAACTTTTCTCAGAGTTGAGAAGGATCCCAGCGTGCCGCACCCCAAGGCACAGGTAGCGGGGCTCTGTGCTCCTCTGTACTGACTGACCAGAGCAGCTGCTCCTTTTATCTATGTCACATACTGGGCCCCTGCACAACATGTTTGAATGAAAGGAATGAGTGGCTAGGTCTTCTTTTTTTTTTTTTTTTTTTTTTGAGACGGAGTTTGACTCATGTTACCCAGGCTGGAGTGCAATGGCGCGATCTCGGCTCACTGCAACCTCCGCCTCCTGGGTTCAGGCAATTCTCCTGCCTCAGCCTCCTGAGTAGCTGGGATTACAGGCACGCACCACCATGCCCAGCTAATTTTTTGTATTTTTAGTAGAGACGGGGTTTCACCATGTTGACCAGGATGGTCTCGATCTCTTGACCTCGTGATCCACCTGCCTCGGCCTCCCAAAGTGCTGGGATTACAGGCTTGAGCCACCGCGCCCGGCCAAGGTCTTTTTTTTAAAGACGGAGTCTCACTCTGTCACCCAGACTGGAGTGCAGCAGTACGATCTTGGCTCACCACAACCTCTGCCTTCTGGGTTCAAGCGATTCTCCTGCCTTAGCCTCCTGAGTGGCTGGGATTACAGGCATGCACCATCACTCCCGGCTAATTTTTGTATTTTTGGTAGAGAAGGGGTTTCACCATGTTGGCCAGGCTGGTTTTGAACTCCCAACCTCAAGTGATCTGCCTACCTAGGCCTCCCAAAGTGCTGGGATTACCAGCGTGAGCCACTGCACCCCAAAGGATGGCTAGGTTCTTAATGAGGTGAACAGGCTTGAAATCCATGGATTCTGGTGCAGTTCTTTCAAAGACCCAGATAGGGAAACTGCCTTGGCCGAGGACACAGCACTAGCTAAAGACACAGCTGGTCCTTGCCCCCCACTGCGCCTGCCACACAGGTCTGTGCTGTTCCTACTACATGCCCTTTCTATGGTTGCCGGAGCACAGGGTGATGGTGAGGAGGATGGTGCTGGGGGCTGAGCAGGGAGTGGACAGAGCCGCCATTAGGCAGGGTCTGGGCACTTAACACCAAATGCCCAATTTACTATGGAAAGCAAAGCACGACTCTCTGCTATAACGTGGAATGCACATGGCAAGTTTCCACAGAGTCAAATGCAACATCAAATGCCAGCTGGAATTGATATGCTCCTGGGACCTCCTGGACGGCAGGCGCTGGGGGTCTTTTAATGAGAGACAGAGCCTGGCGAGAGTTGGGTGTTGACAGGCAATTGCTCTTGCTTGTCTGGAAGGGTCGTGGAAGCCAAAGGGAGGGCAGCTGCTCATTCGTTCCTTCAGGGAGCGTGTCTGGTGGGCCTCATCTGCACCAGGCCCTGGGCGGGGGACAGGAAAAGGAATGAGGCAGACACAGACTCTGCCCTCAAGGGTTTCTGGGGACCCAAACCTGACAGAGGAGGGGGCTCCGGGCAGGAAGTGGACAGCCCTCAGCTGGGCCAGGGGGAGAAGGCCACATGGCAGAGTGGCCAGACACTATAAACACTCCCATCCCTCTAGGACAGGGACCAACAAGACCCGTTCCCCCCACCGACGGCCCCACCCTGCTGCTTCTCTCAAAGCCTGTTCCCTGCCCTCAGGGAGGATTTGGCTTGTAAGGCCCTCAGCGCTAGCCGAGGCCCTGGCTCATGTATAGAAAACATGCTCTATCCATGTTTGTTGAATGAATGAACGATTGTAAAATGATGCCGCTACACATCTAAGACTGACTGAGGTTGTGTAATCATGGCTTTGAAGGATGGTGCTCTGGTGGCAGGAGCAGTTGGGCCATGCAGGGGTATCCAGGGTGTTGGTGTACACTTGGGAGTCAATTTCTCTGTCCTACAAATGGTCTGAGAGCCAGAGACATCTGGAAATCAGAGCTCTGTGAAAGGGACATCTTTGTAGGGCTGATTCCCAGAGAGGAACTGAATAGCTGTGTTCTCCCAGGAAAGTGAGAAAAGAATAGGGCTGGTCCAGAGGTGAGATGATGAACTCCCAGCCTTAGAAGGCCCTGGTAGATGTGGATGATGCCAGGCATACCAGCTGGGAAGATGGGAGGCACAGCTTGGGGCTGGGGTGGGCGTATGCTTAGGACGGGCCTGGCAGGATAGGAGGAAATGGGCAAGGGTGGGAAGGGAGAGAAATGGCTGCAAGGCCCTGGGAGGAGCGGCCTTCCTCCCCAAGGAGAAGCAGGGGCAGGGGCAGGGGCAGGAAGGCAGCAGATACCATGGCAATGGTGGTCAGCAGAACCACAGAGGCCCGGAGGGACATCACCGAGGAAACTGGATCTGGACCTGCCATATATTAGCTTCAAAACTCAGTGCATTCAACTGAAGTAAATTCACTCTGAGTCTCAACGTGTTGTGTTTAATTTTTAAAAGAGCTTAAGATAGTTGCTGTCAAGTTTTCGTTTTAGCTTATTGATCTCGTTAAGCTATTAACCATCGTTGAAAGATGGCTGCCTCTTAAAAGTTTGAGTTAGGAAAGCTGTGTTTATAGTCTGAATTTCATAGTCATATTTAAAAGACTGACATCAAACTACGCGTCTTCTTGTCTTGTTTGATAGAATTCTTAGCACGTGACGATCGCTTTAAGAGATGGTGCTTGAATTGTATTTTAATTTCAACTCAATAGACACATGAGCCTCTGCTACCATCTCAGTAGTGTTAGAAGCCCGTGGGCTGGCTATGCTGTCACTGGGCGGCTTTAGTGGAACTCAAGGTGCTGCATAAACGCAATGGTGTCTTCCTGGCTTTCTGCTAACGTATGTGTTTGGGGTGATAAAGCCCTATTTTTCAAAATAAGATATTCTCATATGAAAAACCGTGCATTCAAAGACATCTGTTTTCACAATTTGGGGCTCCTTTTGCTTAGAGAGGGGCAAACCAGCTGACGGGCCCTTGCCTTGGCTAGAGAGCTGGCGCCAGGGCTGGGAGTGGGAGCGGAGGCTGGTCGCGCAGGCAGGGCCTCACCTTGAAGAGCTGGACGCCGATGCAGGCAAACATGAACTGCAGGAGGGTGGTGACCAGCACGATGTTCCCGATGGTGCTGATGGCCACGAACATGCACTGCACCACGTGCTGGGGAGGCAGGAGCCAATGGGGACAGGGGGTGAACCCACCGTACCCCCCTAGCCCAGCTGAGAAAACCCCAGGCTTGCAAAATGGGCTGCCTCCTGACCAGCTGGAGGTGGGAAGAGGCTGGTGGGGAAGCACGGCTACCAGCCTCATCCTTACCCCTGTCTGGCCAAGGAGGCGGGACCGGGTCCTGCCCGTGGCTGGGCTGAGGTTTCTGGAGTCAGGACCCTGCAGCCCCTCCCATCCCTCTTTTGGGGTCCTGCCCAGGCCCTCTCTCACCTTCAACCCCTTGGCTCTGTTGATGGCCCTGAGTGGTCGGAGCACCCTCAGCACCCTGAGGATCTTCACCACGGAGATGGCGCTGGACCTGGGGAGGTGGCAACCGTGCGGGGGCTGAGGGCAGCCTGCTCCAGCCAGCCCAGTCTGCAGAGGAGCCTCCAGCTGTATCCTGCCCTCCACATCGGCTGCCTTTCTGCCTGAAAACACTCCCATCTTCCCCTTCCCCTTTCCTACAGCTGTGAGAGTGTGCCCTACTCCAGAGCACAGCCACCCCCTGCTATCTGGACTAAGCTCTCATGGGTATGTCATGAAGCAGAGTACGGTCTTCCCCTGTGGGTGGCTAGAGGCTCCGTCCCCCCAATCAGACAGTGAGTGCCCTGAAGGCAGGGGCTGTGTCCCCACAGCGTTGGGGAGGGAAGGGCCACTCCCTCCTCTCTGCACCCCTTGCCGGTCCCTAGAACAGGGTGCTGCCCACTTCGCTGGTGGCAACCCACAACCCACAGTTCCCCCTGCCCCCATCAGAGGCCCTGAGAGACCCTCCTCTTATGGCAGGTGCCCACCAACATGGGTGGGACTCCCACTACGAAGCCCTGGCATGGGGCAGAGGGCGTCTGTGCCCGGGGCTGGCCCTTGCTGCTGCTCACTCAAGTCCCATGGAGATGAGGGACACGGCCACCACCAGCAGGTCCAGGATGTTGAAGTAATTGCGGCAGAAGGAGCCCTTGTGCAGGAAGGCCCCGTAGGTCGTCATCTGAGGAGACAGAAGCAGCAGCCTGGGCGGGGGAGCTCGAGGAACAGGCCTGTCTCCTGCAGACATGGGAGACACTCGCCTCTGCTCAGGAGAGCACTTACTGAGGCCGTAGCCTTCCGGAAATCTCTATATTTCACTCAGCTCCTTGCCGTGGCCTAAATGCATTTCCTATCTCTGCTCATGGTTGTTGAAACGTGGGGACTTCTCACGGGCAGCCGGGCCAGACTTCTCTCTCAGAACACAAGTCTCTTTCTTTACACGCCATAGGGAACCCTGCGTCTCCTTTCCCATGGGGCCACAGAGTTGGGGAGCCCTGGCCCCACTGTCTCCAGTGGGACATAAGATTTCTCCTCCTTCCTGGAAAGCTTCTTGGGCAATCCCCTCTGCCCTGTGGCTTGCTGAGTCCGGCTGCAAGCCCTCCAGGACTCCGGGGGTCCTGGGCCCTCTCTCCCTCATCTCCAACTCCTCCCCAGCACCTGCTGTCTCGCTCCCCTCTCAGCTTCTTGAATATATTCTCTAACAATCCTCCAGGCCTTTGCACACATGCAGTATGCCCTTAAAATCGGACAGGGCTGAAACCTTTTCCAGCACTCAGGGCACTATGAGATTTCGTCTTAATTTGCCTTCCCAGACTCAGCACCCAGGCCTCCCTGTACATGCAGTACGTCCTCTCTGGCAACGTCCCCAAATCTCCTTATAGTGTACTTGCTGCTGTCTGTCCTAGACCGCCCCCGCTGTCTCTCCCTAACGAAGTCCTGTCCAACTTCAAGGTCTGGCTCTAATGCCCCCAACTCCACAAACTTCCTGACCTTGAGGAAGCCACCATCTCCCTCTGCTTAATTCCTTCAATAGTTGAGGCTCCAAAATAAGGTACTGTCCTGATTTCACACCACAGCTCGCTCTGAGCCGGTTCCTGGGGCTGGGCTAGCCTCTCCTCTCTTAGCTCGTGAATGTACAGACTGGTGCTGCTGGGTTTCAGGCACAGATGAAACCCAGAGCCCACCACCCCCAGGATGGCTGGAGCCCCATGCATCTGTGTTGGGAATGGGTGGGCGGTGATGTGCTGTGGATAAGGTTCAGAAAAGGCGTGATGGGGCAGAGTGCCAGGAACCCAGCTAAGGGCAGCGGTCACTTCTCTGGGGACTCCTGGAGGAAACAGAGATCTAGGAACAACAAATCACAGCTCCCCAGGTCTGCTCTTAAGCTAACTGTATGGACGGAAAATGCCGGAGGTTGACTGGGTGCGGTGGCTCACGCCTGTAATCCCAACACTTTGGGAGGTCAAGAGATCAAGACCATCCTGCCCAACATAGTGAAATCCCATCTCTACTAAAAATACAGAAAATTATCTGGATGTGCTAGTGGGCGCCTATCATCCCAGCTACTCAGGAGGCTGAGGCAGGAGAATCGCTTGAACCTGGGAGGCTGAGGTTGCAGTGAGCAGAGATTGTACCACTGCCCTCCAGCCTAGCCTGATGATAAAGCGAGACACCATCTTAAAAAAGAAAAGAAAAGAGCCAGGTGCAGTGGCTCACGCCTGTAATCCCAGGGCTTTGGGAGGCCAAGGCAGGTGGATCACCTGAGGTCAGGAGTTTGAAACCAGCCTGACCAACATGGAGAAACCCCATCTCTACTACAAATTCAAAAAATTAGCCAAGTGTGGAGGCACATGCCTGTGATCCCAGCTACTTGGGAGGCCGAGGCAGGAGAATCGCTTAAAGCCAGGAGGTGAGCCAAGATCGCGCCACTGCACTCCAGCCTGGGCAACAAGAGCGAAACTCCGTCTCAAAAAGAAAAATGCTGGGGGCTTAAAGGCATGGGCTGTGCTCTGTGAATGGGGGAGCCTCAGGCTGGCTGGGCTTCACTCTCCAGCCCACCACCCAGACACCTGCGGGCCTGCTCCGTGTACCAGGTCCCATGAGTCTTTCCTGCCACTCTCCACCTCTTTTCTGCTCCCCTCCACCCCTGAGTTCAGTGTGGGTAAGCTGAAGCCACATCAGGGAACCCCCCTGCCCAGGGCCGCCCCGCAGCCTTCGCTCACCTTGAGGATAATCTCCACGGTGAAGACAGAGGTGAACCCGACATCAAAGTGCTTAAGGATCTGGGGATGAAGCAGGGGAGGGAGCAGTCAGTGAGAAGAGGAGAAGGCAACAGTATCAGCAGCAGCAGCAGCATCAAAGCAGGAGTCAGAGCCAGTCTGTGCCCCAGCCTGTGCCATTCAGGATTGGAGTGGGTTGTCCTAACCCTGAGGAATTGGACTCTAAGAAACGCTGATGCCTGTAGCCACAGAGAGGATACAGCTGAACCCTGGGCACCAGACTGAGGCTGGAGGGGGCAGGGGTGCTGAGTGGGCGGGAGGGTGACACCTGTCACCTGATTCCTCGTGGACTCGGCCCGGATGGGGTCTTCCGCAGCCAGTGCAGCGCTGCTGAGCATGATGAAGAGCAGGATGAAGTTGGTGAACCAGGTGGCATTGACGATGCGGTGACACAGGATGCGGATCCTGGGGGTGAGGCAGGGAGGGCAGGGGAGCTGTGAGCTGCTGGAGGCTCTGGCCTCATCAGCCTCCATCCTGCGGAGGGACATGGGATGCACGACCTGCTCCTCCCTGGCCAGTGGAGAAGTGCAGCCCTGCACCTGCAGGGTCCTCTGGCTGGACACACGTGGAGCCCTGACCCCTCGATCTGTTTCTAAAGCCTTAGTTCTGCCTCCCAGCCTAGCCCCTCCCACCACCTGCCTCTTCCTGCAATGAACGGCACCACCTTGAGGTTTCCCATCAAATGAAAATGGGATAGGCTGATCTCTATGCATGAGCTAGACAGATGAAACTCCACAAAGACTATAGTCTATATATAGTTTAAAGATGTAAAATTGTGAAGCCAATAAAAGCTATAGCTTCTCTTGCTCTATCCCCCTTGTCCTGTCTAAAACTCTTCTCTCAGAAAGGAAGCAACAAACAGGTCCCTCTTCGGTATAAATAACTGAGAAGGGTTAAAGCATTACTTCTCCCAGATATACTAGCATTTTATTTTATTTATTTATTTTTTTTGTTTTGTTTTTTTTTTTGGAGACGGAGTTTCACTCATGTTACCCAGGCTGGAGTGCAATGGCGCGATCTCGGCTCACCGCAACCTCCGCCTCCTGGGTTCAGGCAATTCTCCTGCCTCAGCCTCCTCAGTAGCTGGGATTACAGGCATGCGCCACCATGCCCAGCTAATGTTTTGTATTTTTAGTAGAGACGGGGTTTCACCATGTTGACCAGGATGGTCTCGATCTCTTGACCTCGTGATCCACCCGCCTCGGCCTCCCAAAGTGCTGGGATTACAGGCTTGAGCCACCGCGCCCGGCCCCTATACTAGCATTTTAAACAGGGAACAAGATCTTAAGCTAAAACACTGAGTTTTTCACAGTGTAACTGTAGGCATGGAGAGTCAGAAGGAGGTCCTTCTGACTCTCCATGCAGGGAAGCAGATGAGAGCCTCATAAATCACTCCACAGCAGCCAGGGGGCACCCACTTATTGGTGGGGCTGAAGATGAAGAAGGAGCTGGCTTCTGGAATGGGCACGGCCTTCTCTTTCAGCTGCAGCTCAGCCAGGGGGCGTGGTCGGGGGCTCAGGGGGATCTCGGGCTCATCTTCCTCGTCGTCCCCTGTGGGAAGAGAGGGGGGAATTAGGGGTGTTTCCCATGCTTTGCTGTGCCGGTGGCTTCTGTGCTCAGAGACCTCTTAGGAGCCCCTGCAGCCAGTAAGCAGGGTGGTGCCAGGCTGACATGGGACCCTAGGGCTTCAGCAGAGTCCAGCTGGGCATCTCCTTGCCTTCAGTGAGCAGATCTGAGCTGTCAGGGGTCGGTAAGGCAGGCCCACAACCTTCCAGAAATGGGGTTGAGAGCAAGCCCAGGTAACTTTGTGGTTGCGTCTTCTGTCTCATGGCTCCATCCACACTGCCTCAAATATCCATAGGCGGGGGGATGGAGTGGAAAGCCCTGCTTCGGAAGAGGAGACTTGGGTTCTAGTCCCGGCTCTGCCTCTAACTTGCTGTGCCGTGCTGGAAAGGTCTGTGCCCTTCCTCAGCGGCAGCTTTCCAATTTGTGAATCCGACAAGGGGCAGGAGCATTGTTGAAATAAAAGGACTCTGTGATCCTCTCCTGGGCTAGGATTTCAAAAATAGTAACTTCACAGAGAAGCTTCCAGCATGGAGAAAAGCAATCAGAATTTTTTGAGCTTCAGCCAGTCCACAGGACTGGGACTGGGGGCTGGGGGATAGAGGAGGAAGTGACAGACATCCCAAGCACATTCACTGGGTCTCATGGCCCCATGAGGAAGCTGAGTACCCAAAATCCTCAGCTCCAGGATGGGAGGATCCCATAATCAGACGGTGAGGGCACAATCCAAAGCTGGGGTTTCTCTTGGTTCCCTCCCCCTACCTTTGAGGGAAGCCAAGAGCTACTGGATTCTACTGTCTCCAACATGGCCACCTCCCGGCGTTCTCAAATCCACTAAGTCACATTCCCATTTTTCTTTCCCCCCGAGAAGCTAAAACTCTTGTTCCTCAGAATGAGTGTCCTAACATGACATTTCCTGTCTTGTCCAGCCTGCCACAGAGCCGAGACACACGTTTCATGCTTGATCGCAGAGACTGCTCATTCTTACAGTGAGCGTACTGGCGCCCTTCCCCAGCTTCTTACTTCCTCTGCCTATGCCCAGTTTGTTAATTTTGTTGCACATATCTTCTGCTGTGAGCCGTTTCAAACTATTTTTAGAAAGAAACAGGATATGAACACATTCAGCCCCCTTGGTAAGGCTGTCTTCCTGCTGCCCAGCCCACACCCCCTCTACCCTCCCCTCCTCACTTTTTTCCAGCCCCTTCCCTTTCCCCAACCTCAGATTTCCTATCAGCCGCCATTTCACCTGCTCACCAGTCACTCCCAGCTAATAGGTGATCACTGTTCGACGAAACAACTCAAAATGAGCCGTTCTAAAACACAAATATTCATCGCTGGTAGATATCTGAAGAAATGTCATTAGTCTCACTTGTACCAGCTCCATTCTCCCCACACGTCACTTTGCAAAATTCTTTCATGCATTCATTCGTTCGGTTGATTGAGTGCCTCCTCTGAGCCAAACACCGTGCAGTGTGGAACACAAAAGTCCCCCTAGAGCTTAGAGTCGCTGGAGCAAACAGAGGCTAATCAGCAGATTCCAAAAGCAGACATAAAAGTAGCTGATCAGCTGATGCGACTAGAAGACCTAAAATTGCCCCACTGACACGGTGCTCCAGAGGGACCCAGGACTCAGAGGGCTCTTGGCCCCAGGGCTCTTCCAGGTGACCTTGTAACATTACTCAGTCGGGCTCTGCTTCCCCCACATGTCTTCCTCTGGGTCCAGATAAATGGGATTTCTGCAGCAGTCACTGGTTATTTGCATTTACAACGTGTTTGTGGTTTATCCACAGTTTTTGTTACCCACGCTCCCGCCATCCTACCATTTTCTCCCTCTCTTGCACTTTCCCACACTGCCTCTCACGGTTCTGTGCATCCCTGCATCCTTCCGGCCCCCAGCCCTACCGGACACTGGATAGTGAGTAATCTGCCTCGTCACTACACAGAAGGGTGTGCCCTCATTTATGATCCATTCTGCATGACTGTCAGGGAAGACTTGTATACCCAAGAGTCTCTGTGCTTGTTGAAAACTGAGTCCTCAGCACTGAGGCACACAGCTGGTGCTCAATAAATACTCGCTGAGTTACATGAAAAGAAAATGTCTGGGTTTTTCTATCGTGTGCATTGTTGGGAGAGACAAGCTGGCAGCTGGCTCATTTGCACAAAAGGGATGTCTCCAGTGTCCTGATCTCCACAGGCAGGACAAACAAGAGAGTGCCCACAGGGAGAATTTGGGACCGGCATACCCCTACTCCATGCCGGCACCCTGCTCCCGCCCGGGCTCCAGCACCCTCACCTGGGAAGTCGGCTGAGGGGTAGGGATCCTTCACCTCGTTGACGTTAGATTCAAACTCATCGATTTTCAGCTGTAGGAAGGAACACAATGACTGTAACAATGAAGGAGAAGTTGCAGTTTCCCCTCAGGGAGCATTGACTGGAGAGCCTGTGAGCTTTCAGCTGACTCAATCATCCTGATAGCCTGAGGGACAGGGAATATCATGATCATCCCCATTTTACAAATGAGAAGCCAGGCCCAGCAAGGTTGGACAACCTGCACAGGCTCCCACGGGGCAAGGCCTGAGCCCATCCGGTCCTGTCTGACTCTATCTTCACGTGCCCGCGCTCAGATCTCTAGAAGAGAGTTGACCTTCCAAGGCCAGGACCTCCGGCCCCTGTGGGCCCAGTTCCCTGACTTTTTGAACTCTGCTCCTCAGTTTTCAGGAATGTTGAGCAGAGCCAGATGGGAACAGGCAGGGCAGGGCCAGCAATGGTGGAAGCCGGTCTGGTCCTCTCAGTGGAAAGTGGGTGTCAGGGAGAGGAATTATCTCCTTGGTCTGGAGTGGGAAGCTGCTACTTTGGGGAAGTCTGGTTCCCAGATTGGAAGGTTTGTGTCTCTCAGTGCAGGAGTCCCTGGAGATGGATCCGTCTGCTCTCCCTCCAGCAGCACGCGGGGAGACGTCCTCACCTGGCTGATAACTTCCACCTCCCCACCCTACCCTGATCTGTACCCTGTGGCAAAGGGAACCACGGGACTGTAAGAACCCCAGCCTGCCTCCAGCATCCCCACGTGAGGTGCTCACCTTGGCAGTGGTGGGGATACCCTCACCCTTGGGCTTCTGCTCCAGCTTCTTTGCTATGGTGGATTTCTCCTCCTCTGACTTGTCTGGGAGACCCCTGAGTTAGAAAACAAAGTGGAAGCCACGCCAGAAAGTTCGCAGGGACCTGCTCAGCCTGACAACACCCTCCGGAGGATCCCACGGCAAGGGCTCTGGGGGGATCTGTGGGAGGAGTGGCATCAGCTCGCAAATGGGAAGGGCAGTGGGCTCAGGCAAGTCCCTTCTCTGTGGTGAGAGGGTCTGACACACAGCGTGGGCCCACGGCTACCTGCGGCTCACTGGGCAGCCATGTTTAATGTTGGTTGATAGTGAATGGGTGAAATGTGGCTTTGCACTGGGTTTATACAAGATTCACAGAGTGGAAACATGGTTTGTCCAAGATGGCTCTGTCGCCAGGTGCCAGGCTGGAGTGCAGTGGCGCAATCTCGGCTCACTGCAACCTCCATCTCCCAGGTTCAAGCAATTCTCCTGTCTCAAGCCTCCCGAGTAGCTGGGACTACAGGCGTGTGCCACCATGCCCAGTTAATTTTTATATTTTTTAGTAGAGATGGAGTTTCACCATGTTGGCCAGGATGGTCTCGATCTTTTGACCCCGTGATCCACCCACCTCGGCCTCCCAAAGTGCTGAGATTACAGGCGTGAGCCACCTCGCCCGGCCATCTCCAACTCTTTAGAAATGTCTGAACTCCATGCGGTCCCTCTTTTTCCCTTTTTCTTTCCATCTTGCCTGGAAAGAAACCCCCCCCCCCCCCCGTTTTTCTTTCCCATTCCTGCAGGCATGGGAATTGGAAGAAGCAGGACTCTGTCTAGAACTTAGGTCTTTGAAGCACAGTCCTCCAACCAGCAGCATGGGCACCACCTGGGAGCCTGTTTGATGGAGAACTCTGATCCCACCCCTGATCCCAAACTCTGATTTGGACCAGCTGAAACAGAATCAGCATTTCAACAAGATTCCTGGGTGACTTGTTTGCAGTTGGAGTTTGAGAAACACCGTCTAGAACACCAGTCTCCTTCCACCCCTGGAGGAGGGTCCCAGGCTACAGAGTTCACTGACAGTCACAGATGGAGAGACTTGTGAAGAACCTGGGAAGCCAATAACCACTTCACAGAAGAGAGGATGCCTGAGGCTCAGCAAAGGGCAACGGCTCTCTCCCAGAAGCACAGCGACTCAGTGACAGGGTTGGGTGGGAATTCCCAGGATCCCTCCCCAGGGGAGCCCTGCCCACCTGGCCGGGCTCTGAGGCTCTTCCATGCCGCATCCTGAGGCCTGTCTGTCCAGAAGGCCAACTTGCCTCTGGTCCTGCCTGCAGGGAAGGACCTCAGCCATCCCCGTGTGCAGGTTGCAGAAGTTTGCCCACTGGGGCGGGTGTCACCATGTCAGGGCCCTTGCTCATTGGGCTACAGGGAGGCCTGTCCAGGGCTGGAAGGCCATGGCCACAACTGAGCACTCCAGGTCCCTTCCTGCTAAGGAAGCACTCACTTGGACATCTTCCTGCGTTTTCTCTCCTCAGCCTTGGCCTTCTGGGCAGAAGTCAGGCTCTCCGCCTCGGCCAGGTTGTCCACGGCAATGGCCAGGAAGACATTGAGCAGAATGTCTGAGCAGGTTTAGCTAAGGAGCCTTGGGTTGTAGGTGGAAGGGAGCCTCTGGAGCAGGAGTCCTGCCTGCCTGCATGTGGGCAGGTCCTAACCCCACTCCCAGAGCTACCCATGGGAAGGCGTGGGTGGAGGGACACAGCTGAAGGCCCTCAGGGAAGCCTGCCTGCAGAGGGTACCCAGAAAGGAGCCTGAATCCACTGTGGCCTTGAACCCATGCATTTCCTGTCCAGACTGGCTCCAGTCCCCACACCGAGCTGCATGGAGAGCCAGAGAGGCAAAACAAGTGAGAGCCACGTGAGGCACTCCTGAGCCGGGGACAGTGGTGCCCTTCCTCCCCACTCCCCACAACATCGGATTCCACGATGCAGGCACGGCCGGCACCTCCACTGCCCTATCCACCCCCCCTCACGTCTCTCCTCTCGTCTCTCGGCCTGTCCTAGCTCCATCCTTCTGGTCCCAGCACTCAGACGGGTCACCCCGGCCACAGGGTCCTGGTGGCTCCCTGCCTGCCTCTGAGCCTTTGGAGGAGGCTGTCCTGCCATCCTCATGCTCCCTAGCAGAGCTCTGTCCTTCCTCCCACTGCTCCAGGCGCACCGACCTGGCGGGGCTTCACTCCTCCCAGCGTTAGCCACACACCCCACTGAGTCTCTAACCTTTCCGGCAGAAAGAATTACCCTACGGCTACACCTGCGCTTGCTACGACCTACCCCCCACCTCATGGGCCTGGGAGCTCCCCTCCAGCCAGAGGGCCTGGCTGCCTAGAAACCAGACATTCTGACCCCCGTTTTAAGCCCTTTCCCCCACCCCCCGCCAAACTCGTTTCTGCACCCTGCTTCCGGCGGGATACAGTTGCCACAGACGAAAAGGATGATGAAGTAAATGCACACGAGCACGCCAGGGTAGGCCGGCCCGCCATAGGCCATGATCCCGTTGTACATCATGGAGGTCCAGTCTTCACCTGTCAGAACCTGTGTGGAGGGAGGAACAAGGGCTCAGGAGTCTGCCCTCACTCCGCGGTGCTCTTAGACCTTCCCTCTGTTCATTCCACGGTCCTTGTGGCCACCCCACGCTCTCCTCAAAACCCCTATTCCAGCTGGGTGCAGTGGCTCACACCTGTAGTCCTAGTACATGGGGAGGCCAAGGTGGGTAGATTATTTGAGATCAGGAGTTCGAGACCAGCTTGGCCAATATGGTAAAAATGCAAAAATTAGCCAGGTGTGGTGGCAGGCGCCTGCAATCCCAGCTACTTGGGAGGCTGAGGTAGGAGAATCGCTTGACCCCAGGAGGTGGAGGGTGCAGTGAGCTGAGATTGTGCCACTGCAATCCAGTCTGGGCAACAGAGTGAGACTGCATCTCAAAAAGCCAAACCAAACCCCTATTCCAATGATCTAGAAGCTTACTGCTGCTCTCTGCGGACAAGGAATTGGACTGTGGGCTCGCCACCTCCCTGTTCTGTCCTTATCCCCGGGCGGCACTGCGCTGCACCCATCCAGGCTTCCTGTTATTCCGGCCTTAGAAGTCGTGTGAAATGTCAAGCCTATTGAAAGGCCTGAGGCCTGACCAGCCAGTGGGGCTGATGGAAGAAAGAGAGGGCAAAGCCATCCACAGGACCGACGGACGATCACACACTGCACCTCTCACTGTTACAACAGGAAGGCGTCACTCAAGAAATATGGGCCACCCCACAGAGGAGTGTGTCCAACTCTACACTAAGAAAACTCCTCCAGGAGGCCAGGGGTCCTGAAAGCCTCTCACTGGGCCACAGTCATGCTCCCCTGGGTGGCTGATAGCGGATTGGCTGTGCCGCGCCTGCAGAGTGGGAAACGGTTTGCGTTTCTCTGGGGCTTTTCCAGCCTTGGGGAGGAAAAGCTTCCCTTATCTGACTTTGGCCTGAGACGTGAGCAGCATATGGGAGAGAAAGCTCACATCTGGACTCCCAGGCCGTCCCCAGTGCGGTTATATTATCCTGCAGCAGGCCAGCACTGTGCTGGGTGCCAGAAACAGAGACTAATCAGACAAAGTGGGTGCAGACGCAGTGAAGGGGACACACAAGGAAGTGTTACAGTGGAGAGAAGCACAGGTGATGGGGAACTCAGAGAAGGACATGTACTCAACCAGGAGACCAGAGAAGGCTTCCTGGAGGGGGTGATGCCCACCTTGACCTTGAAGGACAAGGAGCAGGATTCAGCAACTGTACAGAAGGAGAGACACGCAGAGAGCTAGCATACCTGGAAGACGCTGATGAGAGCTTGGGGAAAGTTGTCGAAGTTGCTGCGCCGCACTTCTGTGTCCTCAAAGTCATATCTGCCCCCAAAGAGCTGCATGCCCAGGAGGGCGAAGATGACGATGAAGAGGAAGAGCAGCAGCAGCAGCGAGGCGATGGAGCGGATGGAGTTCAGCAGGGACGCCACCAGGTTGCTCAGCGACGTCCAATACCTGAAGGAGGAGGGGCCGCAAGCAGAGAGGAGACAGACCCTCTCACTGGGGCCCATGAGGTGTGGACAGACCTGGGGAAGGCTCAGGACTGAGGTGACACAGAAGGAGGGGCTGCCTCGGGGCTGGAAGGCCCTGGATTTGTGGCCGCGTGCCCACTCTCTCCTTCCTCAGAGCACTTTCCTGTTTGTAATTTCACACTCGTTAATATAATTATTGATTAACTTTAGGTCCCATTGCCGGATGAGAAACTCCGTGAGAGTAAGGACGGCTTCTCTCCTGCACACCCCCGATCCCCTGTGCTTAGCCCAGTACCCAACTCATGCGGGTGCTGGATAAGTACTGCAAGCAGATGGACCCAACTCCTCTTCCCTGGCCACCTCGAAAAGGCCCCGATTCTCTGTGTCCCTCCTTCTTGTTTCCACCCTTTCCCTACAGCTCTTCCTGTCCGCCTTCCCTCTTCCCATCTTTCATTTTCTCTTCTTCCTTTCTCTTTTCCACCACCCCTTCTCCCTGCCCTGCCATAGACTGTGGTAAGAAAAGAACAGAGAAATGAGTTCAAAGTGGGGAAGTGATTCCTTTTTCACAGAAGGAGGTTATTTCAAGGAGGGAGGGAGTCTGGGCAAGGGGCCACTGGTGAACCTACGCAGATCCCAGACCCCGGGAAATGAGACGAGTGTAGACCAGACCAGGCTGTGGTGCCCATGGGGGACCCCAGAGTGCCAGCCGACCCTGGCGCTCACTTGGTGATTTTGAAGATCCTCAGGAGGCGGATGCAGCGGAGCACGGAGATGCCTAGGGGCGTCATAGCGCCCGCCTCCACCAGCAGGACCTCCAGGATGCCGCTGCACACCACAAAGCAGTCGAAGCGGTTGAAGATGGACATGAAGTACTGGCGCAGGCCCAGCCCGTACATCTTCATCAGCATCTCGATGGTGAAGAGGGACAGCAGCACCCGGTTGGCGATGTCTGCAGGGTTGGTGGCACAGCCCTGGCATCACTCTCCTTCCCTTCTCCCGCCTCCCAGCTTTGGCCTTGGCTGGGTCTCAACCCAGGACACTCCTTCCCTTGGTTCCTTGTTTCCAAGGCACCATGGATTTCTGGGGGGCTCAGGGGGCACGGCCTCATGCTGCCTAGACTGGAGTGAAGTGGCACAATCATGGCACACTGCAGCCTTGAATTCCCAGGATCAAGTGATCCTCCACCCCACCGGCCACCACATCCAGCTAATTTTTTGTATTTTTAGTAGAGGCAGGGTTTCATTCTTGTTGCCCAGGCTGGTCTGGAACTCCTGGGCTCAAGCAATCTGCTGGTCCCAGCCTCCCAAAATGCTGGGATTACAGGTGTGAACCACTGTGCCCAGCGACTTTTTTAATTAACTTAAAAAGGAAACTGATGAATTTTACCCATTGATTTCTTGCAAGCTAACTCATATTTAACAGAAAGAGGATCTTATTACTTTTAATTCTACTGAAGTTCACGAAGTCTGCTACTCTCTCATTCCTATACACCTCCCTTCCTCCTGGTAGAGAAGGTCTGACCCTGTGCCCAAACCCAATCCTTCCTCCTTTCTTTGCCCCCTCCCCCTTTTTGGGAAGCTCCCTGTCCATGATCCTTTTTTTTCCCCCATTGAACTACATTGCCCAGCGACTTTTTTTTTTTTTTTTTTTTCAGTAGAGATGGGGTTTCACTGTGTTAGCCAGAATGGTTTCGATCTCCTGACCTTGTGATCCGCCCGCCTCGGCCTCCCAAAGTGCTGGGATTACAGGCGTGAGCCACCGCGGCTGGCCCCTTTGCCATTCTTAAAAGCCCAAGTCTCTTCCATTTTCCCTCTATCTCCTGTCCTTGCTCTCTCCTTCCCGTGACTGTCAAGTTCCCAAAACAGTTGTCTATATTGCCCTCTTCACTTCACCCCTTGCCCTGCCCCATTTGCTCTTCACCTCATTCCTACCTGGACGCGCCCTCACTACTTCACCAACACAACTCTCTCCAGGGGCATCAATCTGCCACACCTAATGCTGATCTAACCCCCTGCTCCTGACCTCCCAGCAGCACTGGGCACTGCGGCCCATCATCTTGCTTTTTCAAGCATTCTGTCCTTGGCTTCTGCGGTGTCACATCCTTCTGGGTTTCCTCTACTTCTCTGTATTTTCCTAAGCCTCCTCTACAGGTGCATTCTTTATATCAGCAAGAATAGGGTCTTCCAGTTCCCCCCACCCCTACCCCGCCACTTTGTTTCTGTGTGCCGACGGAAAATCAGAGTGCCGTGACCACTTTGTGCCCTGCAGCTGCAGGTTTTTCTCAGCAGGCTTGACCTCAACCTGGGGTTTTGAACATTCCTAGGCGCTGATAAAGCCAATAGGTGTTGCCTCAAACATTGACAAGAGCTGGCCACAGCTCTGAGCCAGATTCCTTAAACCTTTATATAAAGTCCATGCCCTGACCCTATGGCTGTGGATAAGTCGAGGTGGAACACCCCTTTTCTCTTGCTGTCCATTGCGAGGATTGCTGCAGCATTCTGTCGTGAGTCTCCCCAATAACAGCTTTGGACTGACCATCCTGCTGTTTAGTGCTTCTTTCTTTGGAATCACAACTCACCCTATCTCAGGGCTGTTTGGGGTAGTCCTTCGTGAGAATTCCCCTACCACTACTTTTGGGGCAATTCCAGCTGAGGGTTCAGCAGGATAAAACAGCAAGTCATTGAATGCTTGATTTGAGTGATACCCTTGAGTATACACTCTGCCTTAGGGATCCGGTGTTATCTAAGACCACAGCTTCAGACCATGCCCACCAATGCTTCGCAGATTTAATTTTTCAACTGAGACCACTCTGTTGAGTTCCAGATCTATTTTTCCATCTGCTTCCTTGACATATCCATTGGGATGTCTCAAAGGCACATCAAACTCACCATGGCCAAGACGAAGCTCATGGACACTGCCCATCCTCCCCCGCTACCCAAAATACTCGGTCATTAGCTATTTTCTCAGTAGGTGGCGCTACTACCCATTTATCTGCATAGGCTACAAACCTCGAAGTCACCCCGACTCCTCTTGGCGGGCAGTGTTCACATCATCTCCACATTTGGTCATTGACAGTGCTTTGACAATGATTGGCACATTCAAGGTGCTCTCAAGAAGACTGGTTGAAATGAATGACTGAGTGAATTTATCTGATCTGTAGCTAGTAACTTAGAACTAGCTTTGTTTCCTGTTTCATTCCCATAGAAAAAGACAATCTTGTTTTCTATTTATTTTCCTTCCTTTACCTCTTTCATCATTTTAAACAGTCTCCTTGGTACTGTTGTATCATCTCAGGTTTCCGGAGCTGCCAGCTTCCATTGGTTGTACCTGATGACTCTTTCTCAGGGTGGTTCTGTTCCTTCTTTGGTTTTCAGGGTTTTTTTTGTTTTGTTTTAAATTGTGAGCTCATCTTCAGGAAACACTCTTCCCTGCAGGAATTCTACATGCCTTAGATTAAGAAGCATCCTTAAAGAACGGTTTATGTTTGCTTCTGTTGGGTACCCCAGGGATTTTACTTGTTTGCAAGTTGATTTTTAGATTGCTATCTTAGCTTAGGCTCCTTGGACCATGAAAGGTAGGGCATATCGGCCCCCAGACCCATACAAGGCACTGATAGGATTTTGATTTTTCACTCAAGACATGTTTCCTTTCTCCTTGGGCCTCTAGCGGGAATAAACTTCTGAGCTCTCTCCCTGGCCCAGTGAACTTTTTGCTTCCTTTCCATGGGGGCAGCCTCTCCAGGGCCCTGGCTCTATGCAGCTGTGCCACTTCTGGTTCCTACCTCAGGCAAGCCCAGGGCCCTGTCGCCAGCCCTGCACGGGCCTTAGGAACCCAGCTGCTGCCCATTAGGGTTTAGGCCTAGGTCTAAAATGTCCTTGGAAGCCAGCTCACAAGCTCGCTGCTCCGGCTTTGGCTCACTTCTTTGTTTCTGTCACCCAGAGACTTGCTTTTCATTCCATGGAACGCCGTTATCATGCCTCATGCAGCATCGTCGCGTGTTTGTGGTGGGGAGGGCACTTAGTGCGTCCACGGTGTTGTTGGAACCGGCCGTCTTTTCTCAGACCCCACCCCTCTCCTGGTCCAGAGCTCCACGCCCAGGGGAATATCTACCACACCAACAAGGCCGACTCATTCACCTGCCACCAAGACTGAGCCTTCCAAGACTCAAGTCTGATCACATCATTTCCTGCTTTTAGCTTCTCATGGGCTTTCCATGGCCTCAAGTGTAAAGTCCAACACTTTATTAACATAGAAGGCCTGATAGTGTTTGGATAGATATCCCTGACCAGATCTCATGTGGAAATGTAATCCCCAGTGCTGGAGCTGGGGCCTGGTGGTGGGGTCGGGGGCGTGTTTGGATTATGGGGAGGGATTCCTCATGAATGGCTTGGGCCGTTTCTTTGGTGGTAAGTGAGCTCACTCTGAGTTCACCACAAAACCTGTCATTTAAAAGCATGTGGCATCTCCCCTCCACTCTTTCTCTTGCCCCTGCTTTCACATGTGACGTGCTGCCCTCCCTTTGCCTTCCACCATGATTGCAGGCTTCCCGAGGCCTCCTCGGAAGCCGAGCAGGTGCCAGCCCCTGTTTGCTGTGAAGCCTGCAGAGCTGTGAGCCAACCAAACCTCTTTTCTTTATAAATTACCTAGTGTCAGGTAGTTTCTTCCAGCAATGCAAGAATGGCCTGACACAAGGCCCCCGCGAGCAAACACATCTCTTACTATCTAGGCTTAGGATCCCTATTGCTCTCTTAGACACATATAAAGTTTTGCGGCTTCCTGAATTCACTAAGCCGTTTCACATCTTCACGTCTTTGCACACGCTGTTCCTTCTGCAAGATCCTCTCCTCCCTGTGACCGCCTGGGGCTTGTCTACCTGTCCCTTAAGATCCACAGAGCGCCAGCATCTCTTCTGTGATTCTCCTCTTGCTGCTACCTTGTATTTACCTCTGTCATTGCCCTCCTTGTATTGACTTGGAATTATTTATTAACATCGGTCTCTCCTCTGGCCAAGTAAGCTCCTTGAAGCCAGGAGCAGTGTATTAGTGTTCTCTGTATCCTGAGCTGTTTTCCTGTGCCTTACATATAGGATGCACTCAGTAAGTAGCTGGTGAAAGATTGCTGTTTTTGCAGCAGAATGTGAACTTGGGCGCTTAGAGTTCTAAATCACTAGCAATTTTATGCCCAGTGATCTGTGGTTGGAATAATCTGCCTGGACACCTAGGCAAGCACCTGTCCCAACCTATTGCTTTTACTGCCCTCAGTGAGTAACAAAGCCAGGAAGAAGAAAGTTGGGAGTGCGGCTCTGCCACTTGAGGTCTCTGTTTTTCCCTTGTGAAAGGAGCGGATTAGGTCATATAATCCAGCACTCATGGCCCACAGTTTTTAGAAAATGATGTTGCTATCTAATCGACCTCTTCTGTAAACCCTGCGGTGCCGCTGGCTGATTTTGGCATTCAGCCACACCACATCTGCCCTCCTCCTGGCTCCAGTCCGTTCCGCCTTACCTTGCAAGTGGGTCAGCCAGAGAGGCTGGTTGTGGTGCTCTGAGGCAATAGACAGGGTGTTGAGGGCAACGACGAGAATCACCAGCCAGTAGAAGACCTTGGACTTCACAACGTCGTGGCACTTCCAGCGAAAGATGCGGTTCCACTGCCTCCAGTGCCGGCTGAGGGAGGGGCAGAGGATGGCTGCTCCACACCCCACCTTTCCAAGCTGCCTTCAGACACACCCCAGCCACATGTGCCCGACCACCCTCTTCCTCCAGCCACAAGAAAGGAGCTCAGGGCATGGGCTGGAGAGCCAGACTGAGTAAAGTCCTCCAGTTCTCATGGAAGAGCAACAGCAGGGCAAACCTTCCAGGCAATGGAATGAGAGGATGCATGCAAAAATGCTTACCCCAAGTGCCCGGCAAGGAGCAGGCGCGCCGTGTGGTTTAATTTTAATTAAAGCAACTCTGGGACACCACATTTCACCCATTATCAAAGACCACTCTTCAACAAATTAATATCTGGTGGGGGGGTGTGGGGAAATGAGCTTTGATAGTACAATCTTTTTGGGAAGAACTGGCAGCACTTACCAAAATTTAAAATCTATATGCTTTATTTATTGTTTTATTATTTATTTATTTAGACAGGTCTTGCTAGGTTGCCTAGGCTGGACTTGAACTCTTGTGCTCAAGTGAGCCTCCCATCTCAGACTCCCGAGGAGCTGGGAGTAGCTATGCCCTGTGACCCAGCAGTTCTATTTCTAGAGTTCCCTCAGCAGAAATGGTCATACTCATGCGCAGCTATTCCCTGCAGGACTGTTTGCATCGCCAAAGAAGGGGAGGGTGAACTACGTCGCGATATATTCATCCTGTGGAATATTTTATTTCCAAAGATACACAAAAAGAAAGTGACTCTGTTGTGAAAATTGCTCTCAATAGACAATTTTAAGTTAAAAAAATGTAAGTCACTAGATAATCCTTTAATGGATTATCCTTTAGTGTATCTTGTATTCCTTTATTTGACAAACACTTGGCAACACCTCCTATGTGCTAAGCACTGTTCTAGTCCCTGCAGTGACAGCAGTTAACATAAACAACCCCATTATGTAAAAAAATCAAAACAAAAACAAAAAAATCTTGGCACGTGTACGTGTGCGCGTGTGTGCGCATGCGAAGAGAGATGAGAGCGGAGAAAAGGTCTTCGAGGCATACACATCTGTTACCATGGTTACCTCTTTGAAGGGCACTGGGGACCTTCATCTTTTCTTTGATGAATATCTCTATTGTTTGATCTTTAAAATTATAATTAAGTGTGAATTTATAACAGGAAACAGCCAACCAAGCAAACCAACCCTCCTCTTAAGACAAAGGCGAGAGAGCGTGGCGTGTGCTCTTGTCTCCAGCCTCCTTCCTGAGGGGCTCCTGGTTCGTGCAGCCTCTGCCATGCACCCTCCCTCTTCCCTCGAAGAGGTTTCCAGCATGAATGACCTCACCCAGCTTCGCCCGGATCAGAGTGCAGCCCCAAGCATGCTCACTGCCCTGGAGGCTCCCAGTGTCCTTCTTATGTGCTACGTAAATAGGTCATCTGCTCAGGACCCCTCTGATCACACGTTCCCTGAGGATCTGGCCCCTGCAGAGGTCCCTCAGAGGAGAAACTGGCCCTGTTTTCTTAAAAAGGCTGCCTTTCTAAAGGATTAGACAAGTGACTCTGAAGCCACTGAGGGGAAGTAGCTCAGGGAGCTGGGGGCTGGGGGTTTCCTGAGGCGGTGGGCAGATACTCACATGAACTGGATGACTTTGTTCAAGCCAGCAATTTCATACAGGCTCTCCGTATCAGAGCCACCTTCATCCAAAGACAGCTTTCCTGGAGACAGGAGAGAAAGAGTCAGCCAGCCTTCGGGGCCCCTCTACACTGGACACACCTGGGCTGGGCAACCAAGACAAGGGCCCATTGACCAGAGACATCTGTGACAATGGGTCCTCGGTAGGCCTGGATTTCTTTGTGCTTTCCAGAGACTGAGATTCCCAAGCGCTAAAGAGCCCACTTTTTTTTTTTTGAGGTGGAGTCTTGCTCCATCGCCCAGGCTGGAATGCAGTGGCGCAATCTTGGCTCACTGCAACCTCCACCTCCCGGGTTCAAGCCATTCTCCTGTCTCAGCCTCATGAGTAGTTGGGCTTACAGGGAGATGCCACAAAGTCCAGTTGATTTCTGTATCTTTAGTAGAGACGGGGTTTCACCATGTTGGTCAGGCTGGTCTCGAACTCCTGAACTCGTGATCTGCTCTTTGGCCAAGCGCAGTGGCTTACAGGTGTGAGCCACTGTGCTCGGCCGAAAAGCCCACTTTATCTGCAGCCTCAGAGCCATGAAGAGGGCAGCCTGCACCTTTGGGAAGCGTTCTGGTCACACCTGGATCTTATCATTTTGAGCCATTTTGCTTTAGGCAAGTCACTCACCCTAAAGGGCTAATGTTGGACTTGTTCACTGGGTCTCTCAGGCCTGCTGGGGTTAAATGAGGTGGTGTTCTCCATGGAGCCCGCAGGCAAGGTGCAGCTTAGAGGTGGGAGTGAGAGGGTGGGGTGAGTACTGACCGCGCCTTTGGGCCCAAACCTTCTCTGAAGTCCTCAACGTCCATGACTTCGCCCTGTGTGATCCAGCTCATGTAGCCCCGAAGGTCCTCATCCAGCTGTTGCTTCTCCCGGAGCTTCTGGAAGGTTCCCCTGGACTTGGCCTTCTCCCGCTCCTTGGTGAATTCCCTGAAATGGGATGGGGATGCCAGGAGGGGAGGAGAAGAAAAAACAGGGCTGGGGAAAGACTGGGCTTCCTGGGTGTAGACACATTCTGTGGCTGGAGTGGGGCTTTTTCTGGCCCTGGGGTGTTGCTGGGAGTCCAGGTGTCCCTCAAGGTGGCTGAGAGGCAGCCCATCTCCCTGCCCGCTCACCTCTCCCCATTCTCCAGGAACACCCTGGAGCACTCCCTGCCCCTTCCCCGTTTCCTCCTTCTCATCCATCTCAGTGTCTCCTGCCTTGTTTTGGGGTTCCTCTTGGACATTAGAGGTTCATGACAAGGCAGTCCATTGCCTAACTGAATCACCCACGGAGCCCCCAGTTGGCCACACCAACCTTTCAAGCTACCTTAGAAATTTAGTTTTGTACAGACCAAAGGCCTGGAGAAAATTCCCCTGGGACTCCAAGAAGCAAAGTGGCAGGATTGGGAAAAAGGTCCCAAGGCTCTGCGAGGTAGCTTCAGGCCAGCAGAGGGCAGCCCTGAGCCACCAGGCAGGACCCGGTGGGACAGGGGAGGACGGTAGTGCGGGCCTGGGCTCTGAGGAGCTGCGCCCAGCGGCCAGGAGGGGTCGGCCCACAGGACAGGTGGAGTCGCCCGGGCCACGCAGGGTCCCGGCAGGTGCTCGTGACCAGTTTGTGCCACGGACTCTCTGAAAGTCCAGTGAAGCCTATGGATCACTTCTCAGAATAATGTGAAATGCATAAAATAAAACCACAGTGCAACAAAGACACCAATTACAGCCAGGCTTCACTTAATGACTGGTCTATGTTCTGAGAAGGGCATTGCTAGGCAACTTCTTCTCTGTGTAGACATCAAGAGCGTACTTACACACACCCCGATGGGAGAGCCCACTACACATCTGGGCTGTGTGGCATAGCCTATGGCTCCTAGGCTACAAAGCTGGACACCTGCATACTGCCTGCAGACTGCCTGCTGTGCTGCATACTACAGGCAACCGTAAGTATCTGTGCATGTAAACACAGCTAACATGGAAAGGTACAGTAAAAGTGCAGTGCAATCTTAGCGCACCACTGTTGTATCTGCAGCCTGTCATTCACTGACTGAATTGTCATCATGCAGCAGGTGACTGTATGTTAAAATGTCACTATTAAAATGCAAAAAAATTGGGATGGAGTAGGACATGCGCTTTTTCACTAACTCATTAACTAGCAGGATCCAGCTGCAGGTCTGATGATCATAATTTCAAAGTACGGAGTGATTCATGTAAATGCTATTCACGATGTAAGGTGACACGATTTCATAGAGGACAAGTCACAGGCCCTGCTAATAGCACGGTGGCTTGTTGCCTATGTTTATTACTGAAGGAAACACTACATTTCAGTTACAGTTGTGAAAAACAAAGATACGTGTTTCCTATCCAAGTTCACAGACCCCTGGATTCTATCTACAGACTGCCCGGAGGGAAGCTTCTGGAATGGAGTAACATCAAGGGGGAAGAAGGCTGATGGCAACTTCTAGCCTCTCCTCTGTGCTGGGGTGGGTGGGCGACAGCAGGACTGTCTCAAAGAGAACAGCTCTCATGAATCATGACCATTAGTATTTAGTGCTTATTTTGTGCTGGACTCTGTTCTAAGTACTTTATATGTATTAACTTATTTAATCCTCACAAGAGCCCTATGAGATAGACACTGAAATAATTCTTATTTGGCAGACACGGAAATTAAGGCATGGAGAAGCTAGGTAATTAGGTAAAGGTCACACAGCCGCCAGTGCAGGGATTAAAGGTGGGCATTCTAGCTCCGGAGTCCTTGTGCTTAACCAAAAGCTCCACTGCCTCTCGGTTCTGAGGTGCCACTTGGGAGCCCCTGGGGCCGGGAGGCTGGAGCCTCAGGGGCTTCACCGAGGAGTGTCAAAGCAGAAGGACAGGAAGGGCAAGAATGGGGGAGGACCTGAGGAGGAGGAGGAGAAAGGCAAACTAAAAATGGAAGGGCTCCTGCCTGCATCTCCTCTCTTTCCTGTTCACCAGGAAGGAAGCACTCTTGCCCTAGCTGAGGTTACAGGGAACCCAGGGTTGAGTCAAGGACCTGACCCACAGCCCCCTGCCCTGCTCCATTCCTTTCTCTCCTCCTCCTCTTCCCCCCACCCCTCCTGTTTCTTCTCCCTCGTTTCCTTCTCCTTCCTCCTCCTCTTCCTCCCGCTCATCAGCTGCCTTTGAACTTTCTTACCCGCTCAGGACACCCAGCACCAGGTTGAGGATGAAGAAGGATCCCAGCAGAATGAGGGTGACAAAATAGATCCAGGGCCACTCATTGCCGATGGCATCATTGACCTGGTGGGGGCAGGGGTGTGATCTTCTGAGTTGAGGGCTTGGCTCTCCTTCCCCAAGTCTGCTCATGAAGACTCCACCCAACCCTGGGGGACAAAGAGAGAGCCATCCGGGGACAGTGATGGGACCTTTTTTCCCAGCCAGAGGACTAGTGACGAAGGACTTTTCCAGCCTGAGGACTAGGATCTGGTCTGGAAGCATCTCCCCAGGGAGACCTTGCTGACTGCCCCCCTGGCCGGGCCAAGACTGACCCATTTTCCCTCCAACCGAGAGTGTCTCGCACCTGCCTCCCTCACTTGACCTCTTTCATGGACTCTACCTCCAGTTGATTTATTTAAAGCCAAGATTTTTTCAAATGAACAATCTCCGTGACCCTGGACAAGTCACCTAACATCTCTGAGCATTATTCCCATCTGTCGAACGACGAGAATGACATGGGCTCTCTCTCCTCACAGGCTTGAAACAGAGGTGAAATCATACATGTGACAGTCCTTTGACATTTTAAATAATTAGCTCCCCAATACGCACTTACAATAAATATTTATACTAATCCTTTATATTTGTAAAGCATTTGACACTTTTACAATTTTCCTCTCATAGGCAGCACTGTATTGTGGTTAATTCCAGATTGGAGCCAGAGGGATCAGAGTTTGATTCTTGGCTCTGTTGCTCACTAAGTTCTTAACTGTGGGCAACTTACTTTAATCTCTCTGAGCCTCAGTTTCCTTATCTGTAAAATGAGAGCAATGTCTTCCATCATTGAAGGATGAAATAAGAAATCTCTTAACAAACACCAAATAAATACTATCCTCCAACAAAGAAACTCATACAGTGTTGACTGCGTGCCAGGCACTGTTGTAATTCAGTTAATCCTCCCACGAATTCTGATATAGACAGTATCATTATCCTTATTTTATGGTGGAGGCAATTAGTATCTAATAATACTTATATGGGAAAGGAGTCTTGCAGAGGCAGAGAAAAAGACTCAAAAGGCCCTTCATTCCTCAAAAGGTCTGAAATTCAAAGCCGTCAGAACGGAGTCACTCACAGCCAGGTTTTTCCTGGTTTCCATTCTTCACCTGCCCTTTGGATCCTGCACAGACATACCGTCTCATGAGGACTTCCCCATAGGATGCTGGGGGACATACCTGGGAACAAGAAGGGGCCTCACATCCTGTATAGATTCCCCAGGGAGGAGCAGGAGGGAGCTGTGGTCACTCAAGTCAGAGACTGGCCTCCTGTGTGGACTGGCAAGCTCTCCCTCCCCACTCCCTTGCAAGCCTGTGGATGAAGGGAGACGGTTCCAGCAGGCGCAAGCCCAGACCCACCCAGTAAAGGACGTCAGTCCATCCCTCCATGGTGATGCACTGGTACACGGTGAGCATGGAGAAGCCGAAGTTGTCGAAGTGGGTGATGCCGTGGTTGGGCCCTGGCCAGCCGCCTCGGCACTCACTGCCGTTGATGGTGCACCGGCGCCCTGAGCCCGTCCTGGCGCAGGGTGATGGCTCCTCATTCTCCACCGTGGCCATGATATCTGGAGGCAGAAGGCAGAGCGAGCATCAGACAACAGTAGTAGGTGGGCAGTGACAGTAGGAAAGGTGTCAGGAGCAGTCTGAGAGAATTGATCGTAGTCTAAAGACACTCTGCTGCACGTGTGAAAGACACTGCTCACGGAGCAGATGGTGACAGTGAAGAGGAACGCCTGGGGCTGTGGATGGCTACAGGTAGTGGGAATTATGTCTTGGGCCCCCAGGCCTCATGGCAGGGTCTGCTTCTAGGACTAATTGTCCTATGCAGTGCAACCCATGGAAAAGGAGTAATCTGAGTGTCGTTTGTCCCCATAGAACTTTAAAAAAGGAGGCAGCTGCCTGGCTGGAGTGGGGCTGGAGGTGGAGGGCTCACATATTCTGACTTGAGAGTTCTGTCTGGGAGGTGAAATTGGAGAAGCTCCCGCAGTCCTGGGCTGGGCTGTACAAGACACCCAGCTGATGGGGCAGGGGTCTGCACTCAGGAAGTTCCCGCCAGGCCCGAGCCTGCACTCCCCTTTGTTCCCCTGGATGGTGCTTTCTTGTCTCGAAAATCCTGCACTTCTGATGACATCCTGCATCCGCTTTTATCTTAGGATGTTTTACAGTCTCCTTTTGTGTTCAGAGATTAGATTGGCTCAGCAGAACTGGAACACTCTGCCTCACCCGTATTTGCTGTGTAGGCTCAATGCTCTGAAGATGGAAAGGAGAGGACACTGATGGTCCCGAGGGGGCCCTGATCCCATGAAGTCGGAAGCCCCAGTCTGAGAGGGGCCTTTGAGCACTGCTGCTCAGCGTTACTCAAGATCTCACGAGAACACCAGTGAGACCTCCAAATTCGGGTTCAAGGTGTGATCGAATGTCCCCTCCTATCCATCCTGATCATGCTTATTATAGGATGCAGATTGTGGTTGTGGTGGGAAGAGGCTGAACTAGGAGGGTCTAGGAATGTAACCCTGAAAGCTGGATCCGAGTTTACTCTCATGAATGGGGCTTGGGACTGGCGTTGACTGTCTCTCTGTTGTCAGTGGGCATGAGGAGATGAGTCCAGTCTCCTAAGAAGCTCGAGGTCAAGGAGAGTTACTCTGGTGAGCTCGATGCCCGGGCTCATGGAGGAGGCTAAGTCTGGGGGAGCTGCTGGCAGGGTACAGCAGCCAGTCTCAGAGTGGGACTTGAGACTCTTTCAGGATGTCGGCCTGACCAAAATGATTTTCACAATACTGTTAAGATGGGAGTTGCCCATCTGTCTCCCAGTCTCTGAACAATGTAGACTGCAATTTTCCAGAGGCTACACGGGTGGGATGTGGCAGCGCACACACGCAGGAGTTGACGTGAGAGTCCAGCAGCCTCTATCAAGCAAGGCATTGGAGAGATTTACAAAAAGTGTAAAGTAGCATCATCACGCTTCTCACCAAATATTACTGGTTTTGGAAAATCTAGTCATTTTTTATTAGAAATATACTATTTATGTTCTCATGTCACGAGTTTCTTGCTGTTCTTTAAAACTGAATTAATAAATTGATGTCATGACATGCTCCTCGGTTTTCATTTCTCATTCCCTGAAAATCGACTGATCAGACCTGTATCAACAAGAGCTCTCTGAGGTCCTCAGTAATTCACAAGAGTGAAAAGGCATCCTCAGGACAAAAAGTCTGAGAAATGCTAGTTCAGCTCAAGTATATTTGGGCTTCAATGTAGGTTATTTCTGGAAACTCAACAAATGACCCCCTTTGGCTCTTGGGTGTTTTTTCTGCGGTCTCATTCTGACCCTATTCTGGGTGCCTGCTCTGAGGGGCAGCTCAGACTGAAGCTGAAACTATGCACAGGAGAAAGTACACATAGAAATTCAGACTTATCCCATGCCCGTGTCTCCATCTACCACTGGCCCAGAGAGCCTGGAAGGTACCACATTGTATGTGGGTGTTTCAGAGCAAGCCGTGACCCAGACCCCTGCTTGCTTTCTTTGCTCACTGACCCAGCAGAGCTGTCCTTCCTCCAAGTCCCCCTTATCCAGGAGAAACCCATTCCCAAGGTCAACAGACGTGGTTGGCAATGGCCGACCCCTGGGCTCCCTCACCAGGTAGGGTGGCTCCCCCTTCTGAGCTGTCCTAGGTCCTCTCCCACAGCCCCACTTTCCCTGGGAGCTCACCTGTGCCAGTGAAGTAGCAGGTTTTGTGCATCTTGCCCTTGAAGAGCTCCAGCCCTATGATGGCATAGATGATGACCATAAAGAGGACCAGCAGGGCAATGTGGAACAGGGGGAGCATGGCCTTGAAGATGGAGTTCAGGACCACCTGCAGGCCTGCAGAGGTGAGCAGGGAGGGGAAAAGAGGAGTCACCTCCACCGCACTTGGTCTCATGGCTCTCCCTCCCCACAAATCTTGGGAAGCCTCTGGGATGTCAAGGTAGGAAGGGGATCCAGAACTGGGGACAAGGGAACAGGAAGGGAGAGGAGAAAGGGGTCTGCAGGGACACTGTCACCCACTGGGCACCCCCGACACCAGTCGGAGAGGTCTGAGCACTCGGAAGGCTCTGAGAGCCTTGACATCCAAGCCAGCTCCTTTGCTGCTCATCGGGGCCGTGTTGCTCTGAATGACGTTAACCTGTTCCAGAATCACAGTGAAGACCCTAGAGTGGAGAAGAGGGAGAGAAGGGGTCCAGGGGTTGGAAAAGCCACTGCCCCGGTGGTCTGGGGCCCTGTGTCCTGTCCATGCTGGGGCACCTGTGGAAAGGCCTAGGGGAGCAACAGCAAATACGGCTCACCAACTGCTAACTAATGATCTGGTCATGCTTATCCGGGGAATTTCATTTAAAAGGATTCTGACATCAAGTTCCTACTCAGTGAAAAGAGTACCGTGCCCCACTTGTGAGGTCTACTTTGGGCGCCGAACAGGGTCGAGGCATTGTGTGCCACAGCGCTGGTCCCGGGGCTGAGCACCGCCCATGTGGGCTGGAGGTTACCTGTACCACACTCAGGGGTGACCCAGAGAAGAAAATCCACAGCAAGTTCTCCCTCTGCGCTTTTCCTCCCGCGTGCACTTTTTGATAATGCCCTTTATTTTCTTTCCTGCTGGCCTCCTCTTCCTCTCTTAGAATGCTCAAATTTCCATTATCCTTTGAAGTCTACCTCAAATTCCTTCACCTCCAAATCCTCCTAACGGAAGAACTCCCAGGGACACATTGCGTATGAAACAATGATGCTCCGTTAGGTATTGCTTTCTGCATTCTACTATTCTGTATGCATTTGTGTCGGCTTCCAACCAGGGCAGTCTGTAAAAGGCAGAGGCTGATTCACAGAATTCTATTTTCTCCACTGAGCCGAAAGCAGCACTGGATGCTTAGCAGGTAACCAACACCATCCTTACAGAACCGAAGGACAGCATGCTGGCTAAGCATGCGGCCTCTGAAGCCCAGACTGCTTTGGGCTTGAATCCCAGCACTGCCACCAGTTACCTGTCTGACCTTGGACAAGTTGCTTGACTTTTCCATTCTTTAGCTTCCTTATTCATAAAATGAGGAAAAACAGGATTACGGGGAGAATTAAATGAGATGGTACATGTAAGCACATATTAAGTGCTTGATAAATGCTATTGTTATCAATACAACGTAGTTACTCATGGTAATGCTATGGGTAGAGTTACGTTCCCTCCAAATTCATGTGCGGAAGCCCTAACCCCCAGCACCTCAGAAAGCGGTTGTATTTGGAGACACGCCGTTTGAACAGGCTCTAAGATGAAACATGGTTATCGAGTGGGACCCTCATCCCATTTGCCTGGTCTCCTTGTAAGAAGAGGAACTCTAGACACACAAAGACATGTGAAGGATGTGCACGCACAGAGGAGAGACTGTGTGAACCCAACCCTGCCTGCACCTCGACCTTGAACTTCCAGCCCCAGAACTGCAAGAAATGGATTCCTGTTGCCTCGGCTTCCCAATCTGTAGAGTGTTATTTCAGCAGCCCTAGTAAACTAATACAGGCTAATAAGTGTCCGTTTTTGTGAACCCAAATAACGGGTACTCAGTACACGTGCGTGGAAGAAACTAATAAACGACAAAGGCTGAGACACTTAGGAGCATCCGGAAACTGCTGGCCAGTGGAACCACCCATATCATTTCCCAATGTGTGAGTTGGGAGAAAGATAATGGAATTTATAGCATCTAGCCGGGGAAGGAGATTGGGACTGGCAGGCGGGGTGGGGGCAAGCGTCCCTGCTCCCTGCTCCACCAACGTGGACAGCACCTTTACTGGGCCGGCCTCTAACAGAGGCTGCTCCACGCAGAGGTTAGCATGACTCTGGAGTCCCACCCCACCTCTAAGATGCTGGTGGTGGTGGTGGCAGTGGGCACAGAGTCCTCAGAAAGGGCCTGACCTCCAGTCCCCCACACCCAGCTCTCACCCCAGGAAGACAATGGTGAAGTCCAGCACATTCCAGCCGCTGCGCAGGTAAGCGTCCTGGTGGAATAAAAATCCATAGGCAATGATCTTCATGGCGGCTTCAACTGAGAAGACGACGAGGAAGAAATACTCCAGCTTCTCCTGTGGGGGCAAACGCAGTCCCAGCATGCCTCTGTGCTCTCTCGGTGCACCCTTGCTCTCTTCCCTGCAGCCACGCTGGGGTCCCTGCTGTGGCTCAGGCACGCCTGCCTCAGGACATCTGCACTTGCTGGGGTGCTCACCCCCTTCACCCCTACACACCCACACATTGCCACTCCCTTACTTTCCACAGGTCTTTACTCAAAATTCCTTCACTGAGGCCTTCTCTGGCCACCAAGTGTAACGCGAAGGATCTCCAGCATTTCATGTTCTTCTACTCTGCTTAATTTGGTCTTCTTAGCACTTACCCTTAGCTTAAATACCATATATATAAAATATATTATAATAAATATATATATATAATATATTATATATAGAATCTTGTTCATTATCTCTTTTCCCCACTGGGATAGAAACTCCATGAAGCACAGGGATTTTTTTTTTTTTTTT
>NW_022436962.1:4691670-4729892 GCF_009761245.1 Sapajus apella
CTCAGGTGATCCACCTGCCTTGGCCTCCAAAGTGCTTGGATTACAGGCGTGAGCCACCATACCCGGACAAAGCATGGGGGTTTTTGTCCATTTTTTTTCATTACTTGATTTCCAGGTATTAGAATTGGCTGAATAAATGAAGGATCTGAGGTTCCCAAAATGACAGTCCCCAGGTGGTTTCTGGTTTGGGCACTTTTCTTCTCCCATTGTGCAGGGGATGGATGGTAGGAGATGGGGGTGGATCTCTCAGGACTCCCGATGCTGGGCAGCGTTGCTCTTTAATTCATTTTCCCTTCAGGTTCCCTGCTCATCCCAGCTGCCCTCACATCAGCTTCCTTTAGGCAGTCCCTTAAGGGCACGACACTATTAGCAGGGTGAGTGGGGTGCGGGTTCACTGTATGGGGGGAGCACAGGTAAGAGGCTGAGGTTTCGGCTCAGCCCCACCTGCAAAAGGCCTTGCCGACACTCCAGGCCGTGTCCTCGTAGCCTGATCCTCTCAGTTACCCTATCCTTGGCCACATCACCCTTCCCCCTCTTCTGGGCCCAGGCGAGAGCTATTTCTAACTGAGAAAGCTGGTCTCTCTTGTCAGGACTCCAGGCTGAAACTGCTCTCCTTGCAGCCATCTGAATCCTAGCTTGGCAGCTTCTAAGAGCTCTGGCCCCCAGGCCTCCCCAGCCAAGCAAAGCCTCCCGAGGGGCACTGACCCAGCCGGCTGCCTAGGTCAGGCTGCAACATGGCTCAACTCCAGGAGGTGTATGTGTGTATATACAGATCCATCCTGATTGGTGCTTCCTGGAGTCACACAACAACGGGGCCTGTACCCCCACATCCCAGCCCCCATCAGCATTAGTCGCCAATGCTCACACCCCTGGAAGCATGTCCTGGGACCAGGGACCCTCCCCATCAGCACACTGCGGAGGCGAGGGAAAACAGGCCCTGAAATAGTTGCAGTGTTCACTGGCTGGGCAGCCAGCCATGAGCACCGGAGAACTGCCTGCACCTGCCACTGCCTGTCTAGCCACAGCCTGGCTCGGAGGGAGCTTGTCGGGGGCTGTGGGCTTCAGATGAGGTCACTCAGTTTCCTCAGCCTGCCAGCTCCAAGACCCGCCTCTTTCCACCATGCTCCCTCCAGTCCAACCCTGGAGTGCCTGGAATTAAAACTCAGTACCATACAATCCCTCTGTGTGCGCACAGCATGAGCCCTTGTTCCGGAGGAGAGGGAAGAGGGATATGTCCACTCTTGCATCATAGGAACAGTGTTATCAGTGTCACACTGACTTGGCTGACAGCCTCTGCAGCCTGGGCTCAGTCATCCATGGAAAAATGAGGGATAGTCATTCCATAGATATTGATTAAGCTCCAGACTGGATGCCCTGGGTAAGACCTGGCTGTCTCCCCAAGATCAAATTCATCCCAATTTCCTGTGACATCCCTCAGAGTCCACCATGGGCAGGTGGGAGGCAGTAGATGTATGGTGGGATGGTTTTCACCAGTTCTGCTGCCTTCGGCAAGTTCCTAAGCCTCTGTGAACCTCGGTTTCCTCATCTGTAAAACTGAGATAATGAGAGCTACCTGGAGGAGTCATGGTGAGAATTAAACGGCACCTTGTAAGTAAGCGTCTGCCCTTGTCTGGCATGCACCAAATACTGAACACAGCTACTCTTACGAGACACCTGGTTCTGGGTGAAGGTCTGTTTTCTGCCTACACTGTGTTCTATTGGTTTTCACAGAGCTGTTGTTGTCACGTCTGTGAGTGGTCACCAGGGCTTGGCTCTGATCTGCCTCACACTCAGCATGTCGGAAACGAAACTCCACCACCTGATAGAGCTGCTCTTCCTCGTGTGTCCCTGTCTCAGCCAAAGGCACTCAGTGGCCCAAGCCAGAAACCCCCAGGGTCTTTCTGGACTCCTCCTGCCTCTTGCTCTTCCCAGGTCCCAGTGTCCAGCAGGTCCAGGCCATTCCAGGCCTACTGCCTCCTGCAACCAGCCCTGCCTCTTCGACTGTCCCTGCCCTTGCTTGCTCTTCCCTGTCTGCAGTGATCCATGGCCATCCACATGTCCTCCCCTAGGCCCGTCTCCATAGAGACCTGGCTGCTGCCTCGCCTGCAAGTCTTCAATGATTCCACAACACTTACCAGAAGAATCCAAATGCTTCCCATGGCATGCAAGGTCCTCCATAACATGACCCCTGCTCATCCCTCTGGCCTCCCCACTGGCCTGCTGGTCACCCCGTTACTCACATGGAATGACTTGCAGGTCCCCTAGCTCTCCAGCTCCACCAGCTTTCACCTTTGCTCACCCCGACCCCTCTGCCTAGAGTGTCTCTGAAGCCCACTGCCCAAGTAGACCTCTTGCCTGTTACAACGCTCTGACCCCCCACCCCCCACAGGGAGCACCCTTTCTGTGTCCTCACCATCCCCTGTGACCCTCGGCTGCTCTTTGCTGCCTTCTGCCAGACCGCAGTCTACTTGAGACCAGGTCATTCTCATGTGTGTTCCTAACTGTGGGGATTCTCCATGGCTTCTCCGCCCCAAGAACAGGAGAGGTGACATTCCCCCATCAGTAATAGCATTTGGGCATGAGGGCCAGGGTCACTCTCTAAAGAAGGCTTCTCATAGTTGCAGCTGGTGGTGGGTGAGGGGAGGTTGTATGGCTTGAAAAGTTTCCCCCAACTGGTGATTCTGATACCCCTTCTCCAGGGGCCTATGTTTCCCTGACGCAGCTGAGAATATTTCCGGCTCAGAGCCTCCACCCTTGCTGTTCTCTCTGCCTGGAATGCTCTTCCCCAGATATCCACGTGACTCACTTTCTTCTTTCTTTCAGGTCCCAACTGGAATGTCACCTTATCACTGAGAGCTTCTTGGCCCTCTCTGCGCCCACTGTCTGTCTTCTTAGCCTGATTTACTTCTCTTTTCAGCTGTTGTAAGAACTTGACACGCTATACATTTGTTAATTCATTTGACCCGTCTTCCTGACCTGAATATAACATCCATGACAACAGGGACTTAGCTCTGTTCACTGCTGTGTCAACTGCATCTGGAACAGTGCCTGAAATTGCTGTGAAGGAATGAAGGAACCAGGGTCCCAGGGCTCTGCTGCTGGAGGTGCAGGCTGCCAGCAGGTACGGCCGCACACTGTTGCTATCACTCTGAGACGCAGTCAGTGTAGGCATTGTGTAAGCATTTGGAAAATCCTATGGTAATCTGCAGTCACTTCCATGCGTGCAGGTAGACTATAGACCAATCTGGGTTTGTCAAAGTCACATGGCGAGTCCCAGCTGGTGCACGCTGTGAAGGGTTTCCATGCAGTGGTACCATGTATCAGGCCGTGATGGGGGAGAAAGTTAAAGTGAGAAACTGCAAGGCGCAGTATCTCACACCTGTAATCCCAGCACTTTGGGAGGCCGAGGCGGGCAGATCACAACGTCAGGAGTTCAAGACCAACTTTGCCAATATGGTGAAACCCGTCTCTACTAAAAATACAAAAGAATAAAAAATTTAAAAATCAGCCAGGTGTGGTAGCGGACACCTGTAGTTCCAGCTAATCAGGAGGCTGAGTCAGGAGAATCGCTTGAACCTGGGAGGCGGAGGTTGCAGTAAGTGCCACTGCACTCCAGCCTGGGCGACAGAGCCAGACTCCATCTTAAAAAAACAAAACAAAAACAACAACAAAAACCCCTCATAGTAAAAACAACCAACTGTGGCCTTTCCCCACAGATCACCCGAGAAGCTCTGCTCCGGAATGCATCCTTCTGTCTGGCACTCAGCAGGCTCTCAAGCAACGTTTGTTGAATAAATGAACAATGAAAAGTCACAATCTCTGCTCACCTTCAAACCAGGTGCAGCCTTGGGATCTGCATTCCTAAGAGGAGACACTGGGCCTCAGGCTCTGACCCCAGAGCAGGGGAGCAGTGCCTGTCCCTGACCTCTGAGCTCAGGGGAGGACAGCCACCTTACCTCAGCCCCCAACAAGGACCTTTGTCACCAAATATCCCCTTCAAGGGAATTCTCGTCCTTCCCCCATAGACAAGCCTCTAACTGGTGCACCCTGGGGCCACCCTGCTGCACAGGCCTCGTCCTTGCTCCCAGGGACATTGGAGCCAGGCACTCCCAGAATCTTGGGCTGAGAAAAGCAGGGCTGCAATCACACATCCCCTTACGCTCCCACTGCCTCTATGTCTAGGCTGAGTCTGCTATCTCCAAGGGTCAGCCAGTCCTGAATGCTTCTCCTCCCCTGGCCTGCATGGGGTTTTGTGGGAAAATGATGAGAACTGGTTAGGCTTTCCTCCAAAAGCATCTGCCCAGCGCCAGTCTCCCTGTCTGGCACCACAGAGGCAGCAGCTTCTGCACCTTCTTCCCCTGTAATCCTACCCCTAGCACTGTGGCCTGGTCAGGAGTCCAGGCTCCTGGGCTTTCCATGTCCCACCCCCTGGAGAGTTCTGGGATCTACAGAGCCCACTGAAGGGACTTTACTGGGCTGGCCTGGGGAGGGGCTGGCAGAGGTGGCAAGGTGGCTGCAGTGGAAGGGCTCCCTGGGAAGGTGCTCTGCTAACACGTGACTGCCTGTCACCTGGACTTGAAAGTCTCCTTCCTTAGGGTCAAGGCAGTGTTACCTGCTCAGGTACAAGTCTCACTGGAGCAGGGAGGCATTGGATTCTTGAACTCCCAACCTCAGGTGATCCGCCCGCCTTGGCCTCCAAAGTGCTTGGATTACAGGCGTGAGCCACCACGCCCGGCAGCATTGGATTCTTATTTGTTGTTAACTCTGTAAGGCACATGTGCTGCAAGGAGGCAAGGTAGATTTGGGGGAGTGGGAGGGAGCCCAGGGGGCTTGCAGGGAGCTTAGGCTAGGGTGGAGGATGGACTTCCTCAAATGTCCCCTCCCTCTTAGGGACCTCACAGGAGTCTGTACGCAGGCTGTGCAGGTGTTACTATTACAAGACAGTTTTACAATATTCATGATTGCTTTCCTCCCGGATTCCCCCACTTTCTTGCACCCTTAAGCTGACAGCAAGGCTGGGCCCCCTTGCTTCAGGACGGGTTTGTGGCAGAGTCCCAGGTTTTTGTTTTCCAAAGCCTGAGAATCCCCACAGCACTGGGAGGCCTCAAGGGTAGAGCTCACAGTTTGAAGGTGTGGCAGGATCTGGGAGGAGGCCCTGGGGCCCCCAAATCGAGGACCCAGCCTCAATTCCTGCCTTAAGAAGTGTGCAGGGGACCTGTGACCCTGTCTCCTGCGCACTGCCTGAGACCCAGGGCCTGGGCACATCCCCAGGCAGGTGGGATAACGGAAAGCACCAGAATAGCTGCAATTATCCCTCTCCATCCCAGATGGATATTTGCTCAGGATCCACAGAAATTTGGTCCACAGGAAAAAACACATCATCTCTTGCACACCTCAGTTGTGGACGGAGGCTCGGTCCTGCTGTGCTGTTTTTCCTGTTTCGCAGAGGAGGGAAGTGAGAGGGGAATGGAGGTGCCTGCCAAAGGCTAGGAGGCCCTGCCTGCCTGCTGTGACTGAGGCCACAGCGTTTCTGGTAGGCCAGCCTGATTGCTGGCCTCTATGGTCACACTGCACACTGGGTGTCCAGGGCCCTGGCGTCTCCACGACCACCTCAGCCTCCAGGTTTGGAAGATGACCCGCTGAGGAGTGAGGGAAGTGGCTATGTTTAGCCCAATGAACACTCACCCAAACAGATGGAGCTGGAATGGGTCTCCCTTGCCAGCCTACCTTCTCACAGGGGTCTCATTTTCCTCTTCCATTTCCCCCCTCCCTTCCCTGCACAGCACTTCCCTCACCAGAGAAGCAAGCTCCCCCAGATCTGGGCAGGTCAGGCACACCAGGGCTGACTAGACAGAGGGACAATGGGGCTGAGGGTGCCTGGAGGGGTCTGGACGCTCAGGGCGAAGGGGGCTGAGAGAGGAGGGAGGCCAGCGCTGTCCTGGGTGATGAGGACGACAGCTCAGCTTCAGTGAGCACCCGCTTACTCGCCAGACCCTGTTCTGGCCACAGGCATACATTTAATCCTCATCGAAACCTTATAAGGTACTTTTGTTGCTGTTGTTGTTGGCTTTTCAAGTTTTTATTTGTAGACATTTTTGTATTAAAAAGAAAAGTAATCATCACAGATTACAAAGGGCTGGGGTAGGAGTAGAGGTATGAATGAACACCACCCAGAAAGCAGATTCGCTCAATGGCATTAATGTCATAATACAAACTCATCCAAGCATTTTACAGTCCTTTTTTAAAAACGTCCTTTTAAATGTGACGTTCTATCACATAGGAAAGATCATGTGCTACGAGTGTAAAATGGAAATTTCTCCGCAAAGCCAGATGAGCTCTCCTCTCCAGTGAGAAATGGGCTATACAAGAAGTTCTTAAAAGTTCTTATCTTCTCTGCCATGAACATGGCTGAAGGGGGAGAGGCTGGGCCCAGGGGAAAATCCAGGGACCCTTCCACACAGGAGGTCCTCTGGGGTTCCATCCAGGAGGGTGTCGTAACCCAGATCACTCTACTCAGGCTTCTGGCAAAAAACAACCCTCACCCTCCTCCTCGCTTCCAGGGCCCTCTGAGCTGTATCTTTTGTAAAATCAATTATCAGGAAAGGGGGAAAAAAGAGCTAGGATGGAACAAAAGTAACACATTTAGCAACTGACATAGGGGCTCAGCACCTCTACCCGAGCCACAGGGGTTCCGGCTGGGGCAGGGCCGGGTGGTCCCTCTCTACTGGTAATGTGTCTGCTCCCTGGTGCAGGAGAGGGCGAGAGAGACCTGAAAGCAGGGCTGAGGCACACAGACCTTCGGATGTCTGATGCCCAGAGGTTGTGCTGGCATGGACCAGCCTTGGGAGCGTGCAGGATGAACAGGAGGACCTGCGCAGGCTGCTGCTTGGAGCCCCATGGGAGGATGGTGGGTGTGAGGTGGCCAGACCTGATGGCCCCTGCCATGACAGCTACATTGGTCCTCAATTCAAGTGTCTTCAGAAAGTGGAGATGTAAACTACTCTTTGCAACATTAACTCCTAATAAGTCAAGGAGAAGAAGGAAGAGGAGGAGGAGGAGAAGAAGAGAAGAAGAAAAAGCATCCCCGCTCCTCCACCAGCCTACGTTGAGATGAAGTCCTCACCTCTCTGAGGTGAAGCCCCAAAGGGGCTTCCTCTTTCAAGGGTGTGTGTGAAGCACACAGCATCCCCCTGGCCTGGGAGTAATCTCGAGATGAGAACAGTCTTTCCCCACACCCCAAGGCTTCCTTGTGCCTCTGAGCCCAGCAGAGAATGAACACTGAGGCTTCTGTGGTGCTGGATACAGCACAGGGCTATGTGACCTGGAGGCAAGAAAGAGGAAGTAAAGGGAGGGAGGAGGGGGTCCGGGAGTCCAGCGCTTGGTGCAGTGTAGGGCACGCTCCAGAGTGGACAGGGAAAGGCCTCGGATCCCAGTGTCACAGCAGAGGCCAGGTGCTCCTCCTTGGTTCAAGGCAAATAGGTCACAAGAACTGAGACGGGCTTCCCACATGCAACCACTCTGAGGGCAAAAGCAGGGAAGGGCATGGGGTGAAAGCAACGAGGTGCCCAAGGAAAGGGGCAAGCCCTCGTCAGCCTGGAATACGGTCTCCTACTCCCACCCCTTGGGCCCAACAGAGGAACCAGTTTGAAAGGAGGGCCCAACACATTTCCATCAGTCAGCAACAGGACCACAGACCTCCATGCTGCCCAGCTCCCGCTGAGAGGGGACACGCAGCTGTACCCAAACCCAACACGCATCCCGGTCTGTGCGGGGCAGTCCACCATTCTCCCCAGCTTCTGATGACAGCTGTCTAAGGCAGGTACTCTTATCCCCATTTTACAGACAAGGAAACCAAAGCGCAGAGGGATTAATTTTTCCAAGATCACATAGCTAAAAAGAGGCAAAGCCACGATATAGACAGACAGTTTGATTCCAGACTCCGTGGTCTCAGCCACCACGCCAGCCAGGGGAGGGAGAGAAACAGCATGCTGGGACCGCTGGATACGTTTGTCAGATCCTGCCCTCAGCCCAGTCTTTACCCCCTGAAGCTTGGGTTCAGGGTAACTTCAGCTGTGAGCTCTTAGTGCTGGGAGGCCAGAGAAGGAAAGGAAGGAACGTTTACTGAGCAACTTCTGCGTGCCAGCTCTGACATGAGGTTGCTGCACACAAGGATGTAACAGTCCCAAGAAGAAAGATATTGTGGACCAGCCTGAACAACATGGTGAAACCTCATCTCTACTAAAAATACAAAAACAATTAGCCAGGTGTGGTGGTGTGTGCCCACAGTCCCAGCTACTCGGGAGGCTGAGACAGGAGAGTTGTTGAACCTGTGACATGGAGGTTACAGTGAGCCGAGATTGCACCACTACACTCCAGCCTGGGCGACAGAGTGAGACTTGGTCAAAAGAAAGAAAGAAGGAAAGAAGGAAGGAAGGAAAGAAGGAAGGAAGGAAGGAAGGAAGGAAGGAAGGAAGGAAGGAAGGAAGGAAGGAAAGACAAAAGGAAGGAAGGCAGGAAGGACAGAGGCAAGGAAGGAAGGAAGGAAGAAAGGAGGAAAGAAAGAAAGAAAGAAGGGAAGGAAGAGAGAATAAATTGTCCTCTGTTCACAGATGAGGTTGAAGTGATGGAGGTTTTGAGTTCAGGAAGCTGCCATCCACAGCCTAGATTGCAGGTGGGGTGGTTTGACTTGAGAGCCCATCCTTTCACGAGACTCCCCGGGGAGACAGCAGAGCTGGGGCAAAGCGTCAGGCTTTCTTCCAAGGCTTCTGTTGCTCAGCTAATACAGCCTCTGCAGCCCCTGGCCCTGGTGTGAAGGGGCATGGACTGGGATGCCGGGAGAAGCTAAGTGCCCTGAAAGGCGAGGTGAGTCTTGTAGCAGGGCTCCCAGGGTCTAACATCCAGGTTTTCATTCATCTCCACAGATCCTTTTTGAGCACTGTCACTTCTCTGTACGGTGGTCCAGGCTCAAACCACACTGTGCTCTGCAGGTCTGGGATCTCTGAAGGGTGAGGCCAGAGCTACGGTCCTTCTGAGGCCCCAGCCTCCCCAGATGGTGAGTGGAATGGGCTGCTGGCCACAAAAGTTGGCGAGCACATTCCAGACCCTATAAAAAGACAAACCCCCTGGCTGCCAGAGGCTTAGGCTCCAGCCTCTTGGAGGACATTGCAGCAACTTGAACCCCAGGAATGCGACGGCCTGGTGGAGCCGGCTGATGCCTGAGGGGTGGGCAGCGCCCTGCAGCCCAGGAGGGGTCAAATGGGCAGCCATCTTGCTGAGCCGTCCTGCCCTGCCCTCAAGGCCAGCAGGCACCATCTACTTAAAACTCTAAATTATCCAGAACTTGGAAATAAAGCAAAGAGAGAGCTCCATATCTTTGTAATCTCACGTTGGAGCAGGGTCAGGGGTTCTTAGCCTCAGCCCTAATGATATCTTGTTCTGGATACTTCTTTGTTTGTGGGAGGGGCCCGTCCTGTGCATTCCAGGGCTCCTGCCTCTACCCCACCAGATGTTAGCAGCACACATTTCTGCCCCCCACCCCCTCACAATTCCAGTTGTTGATAAATATCCTCTGGGGCAGAACTACTTCTCCTCCCCAATCCCTTGAAAATCACTGACCTAGGAGACAATGTAGCTTTGTTTAACTCTCACTGTTCTATCCCCTAGAGATGCCAGTGAATTCTGCCTGATAGGAAGAGCACTCTAGCTGTTACAGTTTTATTGCCCTGTAGGACATTAACCAGCCTGGTATATAACCCAGCAATCCTATCCCATCATTCTTTTTTTTTTTTTTCCAGATGGAGTTTTGCTCTGTCACCAGGCTGGAGTGCAGTGGCAGGATCTCGGCTCACTGCAACCTCCACCTCCTGGGTTCAAGTGATTCTCCTGCCTCGGCCTCCCAGGTAGCTGGGATTACAGTCTCATGCCACCAAGCCCGGCTAATTTTTTTGTATTTTTAGTAGAGACTCGGTTTCACCGTGTTAGCCAGGATGGTCTCGATCTCCTGACCTTGTGATCTGCCCACCTCGGCCTCCCAAAGCACTGAGATTACAGGCATGAGGCACCTCGCCCGGCCCCATCCCATCATTCCTTCTCCAGATTCATAACTTCTGCTCCTCTAATTCCATTTAACCCAGCTTCAGATGCCTGCTTGTTCTCTTTTGAGCTGAACTCACCTTTGATATGTGTTTTTTCTGTATTTTACTCACAGTTGTGTTTTCATCTTTTGAACATCATACTTTGACGTAGGATTGGTTTGAGGGTGAAATGAGATAATGTAGCAGGAGCAATCAGTTTCTCATCTCTGCCCAATCATTCGTAAGTCTGATTATTGTTTCTGCTTTTCCACGTTGGTCCCCTCCGCCCGGCCTAGGCTGGAATGGTGACCCTGCCCAACAGAGGACGTAGGCCTGCCCACGGAGCCACGTGCGCCTGTGCCGTGATCTAACCTTTCTGCTCTGTACAGATGAGAAAAATGAAAGTCCCTGCCTCATGGGCATTCAGTGTGATAACACATACAAGGCGCTGGAACAGTGCCTGACAACAGGCAAGTCATCGGCAAATATTGAATGTCGTTGCTGCTGCTGCTGATTGGCTGGAGGACTGGGGAGGGGGACCAAGAAAGCCACCGAGGAAAGTCAGACGCTTCAAGGAGAGAAGACACAGAGGTAAAGAGAAACCAGGCACAGGCGATGGGCGGGGTGCGAGGGATTCTTTACCCAAAATGATCCTTTGGCGTAACTGTTGGGGGTTAGACCCTTTGAATCTAGAGCAGCCTCGAGCCTCTGTGGCTACAGGCATTTTGGCTGCTGGGCCCGCTCTGAGGCACTGTGGCGCCCGCATGATCAGAGTGCCTTCTGTTGATAGATAAAGCACGACCACTTAGAAGGTCGTCACTCATCCAGCGACTTCCCTCAAGTATACAATATCATCCCTATCTTATAAAGGAGGAGACTGAGGGAACAGAAAGGTCACATCACTTGCCTAAGATCACACAGCTAGTACGTGAGTGGGCCTGGTCTCAAAAGCAGGTTCCAGCTTCAGAACCCATTTTTATAACTACCATGCCACAGTGGGTTGATTTCGGAGCCCGTTTCTTCAGCCACTCTGACATCCCACAAGTAGCCAGGACGTCAGCATCCTGAGTCCTCCTCTGGCCACCCCCTGGCCTGCTGCATATTCCCAGGACTCCTTGCTCACTCTGGGCCTCAGTTTCCTTTTCCATTTAGGGAGGATCCTGGGCTTTCCCACTGACACAGGGCAGGCAGAGTTAGAGGGTGCCCCAGCCCCAGGAAACTCGTCCATGTCTATTACCCTCAGGCAACGCTGGCAGAAGGGACATGGGAGACACTCCCAGGGGAGCCCATCCCACAGACAGCAGCCATTTCCCAGCCTTTTGCGGGAAGCCTTTCTTGCCCATATATCCCCGCCCCAGCCCCGCCCCAGCCAGTCTGGAATGTGCCACAGTGAGGAAACCTCTGTCATAAAATGCTCAGTTCCCTTCAGAGGACACAGGCACCTGTATCTCCACACGTCTAAAGCCGAACTCATCACGTTCCTCCTCCCCACCCCCACCTGCGTCTTGGTAAGTGGCACTGCCATCTGCTCTGTCCCCTTCTGACACCCGTGTCACCCTTGCCCGGCTCCCACACTTGCATCCCCACATCCAGTCCTCACCATGAATTCCACCTGGCAGGTCTCACGGCCACCGGGCAGCCATCTTTACCATCGCCATCTTTACATCGGCCCAGCCCCCCCCCCGCCCCCCCCCCCCCGTTTCCTGCTTGGATGACTTCCCTGGGCTCCCTGCCCTGTCCCCTCCTTCCCATCCCACCCCACATCACCCCAATCCATGCCCCGCATGGGGCCTGAGAGACTTTTCTAAATCCCTACCTGACCTCTCCGTCTCTTGCCTCCAGCCCTTTGCCCATGTGGCTTCCTCTGCCCAGAGTCCCCTCTCCTGCTTGGCCTCCTACAATGTGCTCCCTCACCGCCAGGCTACATAAGGGGGGACCCAGTACAAGTGAAAATGTGGCCCTTCGTCTTCAAACGGTAGGAAATAAGTGCTGATGAGGGCATTAAATATAAAGCTTTTCCCTTTCCTTCAGCCCCTTCCTCCGCCCACCGGGGCTGTTCGGTGTTGTGCGGGGCAAGTGCAGACTGTCACGGGCACCTCCTCCCAATCTCCCCCCTCCACCCTCACCATCCCACCGCCCGACATCCTGTGTCCTGGCCAGAAGTGGAGGTGTGGAGCCAGGCATCTCCCCTTCACTCAGACCCACCACCTCAGCCCATAGTGGGCATTTGGCACCCAAGGGTGTTGCAATCTCTGCTTCCTGGGAGACACTAAGTACCCAGAATGGGGATGGGCCTTAGAGGCCCAGCCTCATAGGGTCATTTACTGTAGCACTGTCAGCTCAGGGTAGAGACAACCAGAGACATGTCCTTCTCTGAGACACTGTCCTTTCCTGAGACACGGCCCTTCCCATCCTCCCACTCAGGCCTCTGCCAAGTGGCCCAGGACCCCAGAGATCAAAACATCAAGCTGAGAGCCCCTCCTTAGAGGCAGGAGATGGCAGAAGGCAGGACCTCTTGTAAGCCAAGGCTCTAAGCTTGAGGTGCATGTGCCATTTTCCCAATGGACTTCACTTACAAATCATAAATTCAAAGATAAACTTAATACTTTGACCACAGAGCATTCAAACCCAAATGTGGGGCCCTTCCGAGTACGGGTCCTCTGGGACTGCATAGGTGGCACATGCGTGAGCCATCCCTGTCCTCGACCTTAGGTCTCAGGTTAAACATCCCATCCTCTGAGAAGCCTTTCTGATCCCGAGACTAGCTTAGTTTCTCTGCCAATATGCTACTATAATGTTCCCAAACCTTGAACTTTTCCCATTGCATTTTAACTACTTGTTTAATTGGTCTTATTATATTTCCTTGTTTAACCAATGTAATGAAGCTCTGTGAAGATGGGAACTTTGTCTCTCTGGTTCACAGCGGTATCCCCAGTGTGTGCCAGGGATATGATAAGCACTAAAGAAACATTCGTTAAATGAATGAGAAAGTTCATGAATAATGAATGCTTAGGCCTCCCTTCTTGAAAGCTATGGGTTATTCTGGATGACTGGAAAGACCCTAATCCTTCTCCGACATGTACAAAGCAGCCAATAGGGTAAGCGAGAGGCAGTACCTCCTGCCCCTTCCTCCCCTGGCTCCTCTTATCTCCCTCTTGCTGGGCTTTGTGGACACGAACGGTGAGGAGGCCTGAGCTCGAAGCTGGCTGCGGGAGCTTGGGTATCACCAGCTTCCTATGGACTTCACAATGAAGGGGTCACGTTAGGAGGCCTCACTGAACATTCATTTCCCATAGAGCTCTGACATGCCAGGTGACATTTGCTGCTTTGGAAACATTTCTGATTAGGCTTCCCTCTTCCAGGGAACTCATAACCCTGTCTCTACGAACTCTAGGCCTGACCCAAGGTTTTGCAACTCCAGCCCACAAACTAAAGAAAAACACACGCAGGACCACATGGACCAGTTAAGACAGCCATTTTGTTTCAAGATGGAAGATGACACAACCACTAAGATGTAATTTTTTTTTTTTTTTTGAGACATGGTCTCACTTTGTTGCTCAGGCAGGAGTGCAGTGGCGTGATCTCGGCTCACTGCAGCCTCGACCTCCTGGGCTCATGCAATCCTCCCACTCCAGCCTCCCGAGTAGATGGAATTACAGGTATGTGCCACCAGGTCCCGCTAATTTAGATGGGAGTCTCTTTACGTCACCCAAGCTGGTCTCCAACTCCTGGGCTCAAGCGATCCTCACATCTCAGCCTCCCAAATTGCTGGGATTACAGGTGTGGGTCACTGCATCCAGCAATGGTGTAATTTAATATCCTCCAAGGTGGGGCAGAGTTTGTTGCAAAAGTAGTCAATGTCGTAAGGAACTGAGGCCCAAAAATATGAAATCTTGAAGGGTGGGGTAGACCCAGAGCCCTCCCTGCACTCAGGGATGTAGAGAACCAAGTCCATGGTGTAGAATGCCCAGACTCTTAAGAAATGCATTCCGCTGGGCGCAGTGGCTCACACCTATAATCCCAGCACTTTGGGAGGCCAAGGCAGGTGGATTATAAGGTCAGGAGTTTCAGACCAGCCTGGCCAACATAGTGAAACCCCTTCTCTAATACAGCTACAAAAAATTAGCTGAGCATGGTGGGGCGCCTGTAATCCCAGCTACTTGGGAGGCTGAGGCAGGGAAATTGTTTGAACCCGAGAGGCGGAGGGTGCAGTGAGCCAAGATCGCCCTATTGTACTCCAGCCTGGGGGACAGTGCAAGACTGTCTCAAAAAAAAAAAAAAAAAAAAAGAAACGTCTTCCTCGCTGGCAAAGGTGGCACCGATCCTGCCAACATTTAATCCCACTCTCCTCCCACACTTGGGAGCTCAGACTGTTTTCCCCTCATAGCAAGAATGCATTAGAATCCCAGCTTCCCATCAACTCAAGATAGATTCCCATGGAAACCAGCATAAAGAAAATACAGAGATGTATCAGGCCCTGGACACATGCTAATATGCTTCCTCCCGCAAAGCCCCTGCAGTTTCAGTGCAGGAAAAAGCCCTGTTGAAAACATGGTTCCATTGTCCTGTCCCCTAGGGAGCCTCAGGCCATTGTTTTTAAGAGGGCTTCCCCTAGAAGTCTTTCTGCCAACACCCACCACCTTGGCAACACAGCCTGTACAATAGCAGGTTCTCGACAGGTGCGGTGGCTCACGCCTGTAATCGCAGCACTTGGGGAGGCTGAGGCAGGCAGATCACCTGAAGCCAGGAGTTCGAGACTAGCCTGGCCAACATGGTGAAATCCCATCTCTACTAAAAACACGAAAATTAGCCGGGCTTGGTGGTGGTCACCTCTAATCCCAGCTACTTGGGAGGCTGAGGCAGGAGAATCCCTTGAACCTGGGAGGCGGAGGTTGCAGTGAGCAGAGATCACACCACTGCACTCCAGCCTGGTCAACAGAGTGAGACTCTGTCTCAAAAAGAAAAAAGCAGATTCTCAAGTCAGAGGGACCAAGCTGGAGGCCCAACCTTGAGACTTAGATGTGCGGTGGCCCTGGGCAATGTACCTAAACTCTCTCGACATCAGCCTCCTTGTCTTTTAAATGGGTCTAATAATGTGACTTACCCCACAGGAGCAGTTGTGCGGATTAAATAATACAATAATGTAAAATATTTATTACAACTCCAAGCATTTAATAAGCACTTACTAAACACTAACCGTTTTTACTATTAATTGGCTATTGGGTAAGTAAGTCCCTGAAGCTCTCTAGGTCTCAGTTTTCTTATCCATAAAACAGAATGAGGTGGGAAGGAGGTAGGACAACCTAATTTTTTAATGTTCCTTCCTGCGCTGGCATTTTATGGTTCCAGGCACGTGTTGCTAATGAAGGGTAAAGACAAAATAGTATTATAAAACTCTAAAAGATGTTTTGCTTCAGATTCCTGGATAAAACTCTCCCATGAAGGCAAATTCAATGGACACAAGTTTCTTCTGAATTACATCTGGACAAGGGAAATTAGCATTCAGCCTCTGTGGCTCACTAGCTGACCTTGCAAAGCCTCAGTTTCCACATCTGTCAAATGGAGCCACTTTATGAGGTGGTTGTGAAGATAAATGAGTTTACTCTCATAAGGTGTTAGCACAGTGGCTGGGACCAGTTAGTGTGTGCTCAGCGCTGGCTGACAATATCGCAGAATCAGGAATAAGCAGATTGATCCTTGAAACCTGTTGAGCCACTCAGCCAGCCCTGCAGTGGCTGTGGACACGGGGCCTGCTTCCTCAGGAAGGTCAACCACAGCACCATCCCCCAGAACAGAGTCCACCAAGGAGGCCTCCCCAAGCCTAGGGCTGCTGGCCCGCAGGAAGGGGGATAGAATGCCAATCTTACCAGGCCGAGGTTCAGAGAGTTGTTGTCATCTTCGGGCATGGGCAGGTACACGGCCAGGGCCACACAGTTGGCAAAGATGGTGAGCAAGATGATCATCTCGAAGGGCCTGCAGCCAGGGTTAAGGAGAGCCCTTGAGTGAGGCCTGGGACTTACAGGGTTAAGGGGAAGAGGGAGCTGAGGATCAGCCTGGACTGTGACTCTGACGCCAGGCTGGTGGACAGGCTCTTTCTTGGACACTTGTCCACTCTGCTCCTTCCCTCAGCCCCTGGCAGGGTACAGCGAGGACCAGGTTCCCGCCTTGACATCTGGCTCCCTCTCCTCAGGAACGAGCCACTTCCACGTAGATGCCTTGGAATGACAAAGATCTGGTACCTGGGGGTCTTCACACAGCCCCACTCTCAGTGCCTGCCCACGCCCTTCTGCTCCCAAGGCCAATCTGCAGGGGTTCACCCAGAGAAATGGCACGGGAGGGTAAGGGTTGATGTAGGGTAAGGTTGAGAACTCACCGAGCAGGACTGGGAACGAGGGATGGGGAGATGAAAGCTGAATTTCCGGAGCCATGTGCCCCTTCTGGTGTGCTCACACCCTTCACACCTCACCCCTCCCAGGCACACCTACCCCGCCACAGCCATTTCCAGAGGACATCCCAGGCCCATGGCTTTCTTAACTTTCTGACCCATTAGATGACAAGTGTGAAAAGAACTAGATGAAGCAAGGGAGGAAGCGAGGGGGTTGTCAGGGGGCGAATGGGGAGGCATATTATGTAGATGAGCTTGACAGAAAAACCCCATTCTCTTCCCAGTAACCTCCAATGTCTGTGAAGAGAGGAGGGCCACAGGGGGCTATGGGAGGGGAAGGCTCAGAGGAGCAGAGGGTGGAGGAGAGGGAGAGCCCACAGGGGAAAGCCGATTGCAGAGAGGCAGGAAGGAGGGCCCAGGAGGGTTTGCTGCGGACAATCCACCGACCTGGCTGAGAGCAGGTGAGGGCAGCGGGGCTGACCTTGACCCCAGACTATCTCCACTTGCCCCACATTTCCCTTGTCCTTCCCGTTATCCCTCATTCTCTTTCCTTCTAGGGAACAGCTGGTGGGCGCCCAGCCTTCCAGAACTCCTCAGAAATATTTCAGATATGCCGACCCTCGCTCCCAGCGCCCACTTGACACAGGCCTCTCCCTCTCTCCGCCACTCCTTCCTCCCTTCCCCAAATAACCCAGATAGTTTCATCATTCTTCCTCCCAGAGCAGAGGAAAACACAGCATGGGACTCGAAGTCCCTGTCCCCAGGGTGGCCTGTCTGCGCTAGAACAGCCAGGCTTGCTTGGCCTGCACCTTGGAGCCACTCAGGGCAGGCGTCTCGTGGATGCGTCTCCCTTTGGCTCTGTCCTCAGCTGGGACGCGCCCCCAGAGGAAGACTTCCCTCAACTCACCTCTCCACTGTCACCTCCCATCCAACCCAATCAAGGGAGAGTTATCTCAAAGAGGTCATCGTGTCTTTTTTGGGTCCCTATCCTATTCCAAAATGAGGCTGATGCTTCAAAAACCTAGTGACACCTCATGGTAATGTGGATTTGGGCACGCCTGGGAGCAGTCCCCATGAAACCAGCCCCACTCATAGGTGGTCAGTAGGTGTCTCTGGTTGTCACACAGGACTTGGGAGGCCCACGAAGGCCCAGGAAGCCCCACCAAGTCCTCCCACCAAGTCCTCCTCCTTCTCTTTCCTCCTCTTCTTCCTCCTTCTCCTCCTCCTTTTCCTCTTCCTCCTCCTCTCCTGCTAAGCCGAGGGCTCCTTCCCAGGCTCCTCACTCCATTCTGTGGGTTCACCCCATATCTAAGTTCTGGGTCTCCCTGGCCCTCCTGTAGAAAGTTTGTGCTCTGTGACGGCCCCACATCCCTCCCCCATGACACACACTCCCCCATGGCCCGGACCCCGAAGGATACTTCCATTCCACGATGCTGATGCAGGCCTTCCTCAGGGGGTTCTGCAGGGTCAGGCAGAACAAGGCCCGGGGTGGCCTTGGCAGAATCTCAGGAGCTGGCTTCTTGGGCTGTTTCTTTCTCAGGCCTTCATCCTGGGGTGAGGACGGCTCCATGGCTCCCCTGGTAACCTGGCTTTCTCCTGCTCCCTCACCCCAGTACCTTCTCTTCCCTGTGTCCCCAATGCCCCCGCCTTGGGGACTGGGCTGGCTGAGGCTGTCGGCTCAGCCTGCCCTGCTGAGCCAGCCGGGGGGGGGGGCGGGGGCAGGAATGGGGGCAGGAGGATTACTCTCCTTGCTCCCAGCAAGTAAAATTAGCTTCCACTCGGCTCCCTGCTGCCGGGCCTGAGCTCCCAAGGCCAGGCAGCTGTCATTCCACCCAGCCCAGCCAGTGACTTCCCAATCTGTCCCCTGAGGAGGGTGGGGGGTGGGGGGAAGAACCTACACACAGGCCTGGGAGGGGACAGGGGCAGTGGGAGAGGGAGACAGGATGGAAGGTTTCGAGCCTGGGGCCAGAGAGGTAAGGAAGGGGTAGCCTTCGCTATGAAACTTCCAACTGCAGAGTGGCCCCCTCATGCCAGAATTAGGTTTCCCCCTCCTCAGCCCCATGACATTGTCTGGAGAAGGCGCTGGGCAGCCTAAGTCAGGACAGCTCCACAGCACCCCCCGCCCCCCCGACACACACACACATAGCCATCTCAGTATCTGCACCATCAGCCAAGACTCCCCAAGCATACCCTCACCCGACACCCAAGCAATCCCATGTCAGGGAAACAGTAAACGCCTCCCCAGCGGGCTGGGAGGCTCCCAGGACAGCCCCGAGTGTGCACACCTGACATAGCACCTGCATCACTGTGGGAACCTGCTGTGCATCTTTCTTCCCCACTTCCTGCCACCCCTACAGGTGTAAAGCTTGTGTGCTTCATCTCTGGGACTCTGGCCCCTCCTCTGGAGAGTTCCCCACATATACCACACTCCCTGTGTTCACTGAGGCCAGGCATGTTGGCTCATGCTTGTAATCCCAACACTTTGGGAAGCCAAGGTGGGCAGATAGCTTGAGCTCAGGAGTTCAAGACCAGCCAGGGCAACATGATGAAACTCTGTCTCTACAAAAATTCCACAAATTAGCAGGGTGCGGTGGTGTGTGCTGTAGTCCCAGCTACTAGGGAGGCCAAGGTGGGATGATCAGTTGAGTCGAGGAGGTTGAGGCTGCAGTGAGCCAAGACTGGGCTGCTGCACTCCGGCGTGGGTGACAGAGTGAGACAAAAAGTTCATTGAGGCCAGGTGAGGTGGCTCATGTCTGTAATTCCAGCACTTTGGGAAGCAACGGTGGGCAGATCACTTGAGGTCAGGAGTACAAGACCAGCATGGCCAACATGGTGAAACCTGGACTCTCCAAAAATAAAAAATTTAGTGGGCATAGTGGTGTGCGCCTATAATCCCAGCTACTCTGGAGGGTGAGGCAGGAGAATCGCTTGAGCCCAGGAAGTGAAGGTTGCAGTGAGGAAGGGTCACATCACTGCACTCCAGCCTGGGAGACAGCAAAACCCTGTGGCAAAAAAAAAAAAAAAAAAATTCATTGAACCTCTGAGCTAACAGTGCACCCCACATACCCTCCCAGCAAGTACTCTGGACTGGGTTCGGGAATGAGAAAGGGGCACCAGGAAGGGTGAGGGTAGACAGTGATCTAGGAATGAGAAAATTCAACAATCATTTTATTTAGCTCTTTGGTGCCAACACAGTGCCAATGTACCCATATGCACACCCCTTCCCCCAAGGCTTACAGTCTGAGGAAAAAACACAGAGTCCCCACCCAGCCTGGGACGAAACTAGACGAACTCATTGCGGGGGCGGGCAGGGAGTGATCGCCCCCTACCAGGGAAGCCAGAGAACGCCACCAGGGCACACAGGTCGCCTCTGCTAAGTCTGTGGGTTCCCTCTGGGCTGAGCGCTGGCAGCAGTCTGGTCTCCCATCCCCTCCTCTGGGTTCCTTTCTCAAGGGCCAAACGCGCTCCCGAAGTCGTTTGTATTTGAGGCCATCTGGTGGAGAGCAGGGCGTATAACCGAGGGATCAAAGCCGGGCTCGCCTCTCGCGGACTTGCAGAGACTGGGCTGCGCCTGGGGCGAGGAAGGACGGACCGGAGCCACCTGAGGCCGAGCGGGAGCCAGATCCAGGGATGACCGTCCTGGGGTGCCCCCCTGCACCCCGGAGGGAACGCAGCGCGCCCGGAGCAGTCCCAGGCCCTGCCCCTCGCTGCACCGCGGAGCTCCTCAGGTCTCCATCGCGCCCCTCGCACCCCTTGCCCGCACTTCTTCCCCAAGCTGGTGGAGGAGGGAGGGTGTCGCAGACGCGGGAGCGCAGCGGGCCTCCTGCAGTCACCGGCTTGCGGCGCATCGCGGGGGACCCAGCAGCCCCCCGCTGCTCCCGAGAGTGGGACGGGGCGGGCGGATCAACCCCCAAGCCGCGGGCGGCCACAGGCCCCTCAGTGGCAGGATTCCTCCGACTCCAAGAAAGGCGACGGGGAGAAGCAGGAGGACTCGGATGACTCCGGCACCAGGGAGGACGGCGCCCGGGCCTCGCCGTCGCCGGGGCGGTCGGGCCGGGGGGCGGCTGGCGGCACGGGGCAGGGCCCGGTGCCCGGGAGGCCGCGGGCGGCGGGGGGCGGCGCGCCGTCGGGGGCCGCGCTCAGCAGCTCCTGCAGGTACTTGATGTAGCGGATGGCGGCGCGCAGCGTCTCCACCTTGCTGAGCCGCTTCTCGGCCAGGGCGCCGGGGAGGTGGCCGCGGAGGCGCGCATAGCCCTCGTTGACGCACTTGACGCGCTGCCGCTCGCGCTCGTTGCGCTTCTGGATGAAGGCTGGCTCGAAGGGGTAATCGTAGACCCCGAAGGCGCCGGGGAAGGGCACGTAAGGGAACACCCCCGCGTAGGCGTCGTAGTAGGGCGGCTCGGCGGGCCCCGGGTACAGCAGGAAGGGCACGTTGCCCAGGGGCTCGGCGCGGGGCAGGGGCGCCTGCCGGGGAGGGGGAACGACGCCCAGCTGCATGCAGCCGGGGGAGCCCAGGGGCCTCCGGTCCACCAGCGCCCGGCAGAAGTTATTGTTCATGGTGCAGCGTGGAGCTGGACCCGGAGCGAGGCCCCCAGCGAATGGCCCCTGCTTGGGGTCTGCACTGTCTCCACCACTGGGTCGAGTCACATCGCTGGCAGCAGCTCGGGGGTGCCAGGACTTGCTAGGGCCTCTTCTCGCCCTTTAGGGTGGCTTCCGAGAACTCCCTAAAAGGAGTCATCGCCCTGGACAAGTGTGGCCCCTCCCAGGGGGTCGATGCCCGCCTTCTCAGATCCAGCCCATGGCGCCGCGGAACTCTGGGGGCCGTCACCCCGCTCCACAGCACCCATGGGCACCGCCACAGACCCGTGCGCCCTGCCTCTTCCTGCCGCCCAACATGGGCACCTCCGGCCTAAACCCCAGGTTCCATGCCCCCTCCGCCACCCCAGCGCCTGGTTCTTGGTCCTCACGGCCTCGGGATCCCTGGGCTGTCAGGGGTGCTCACGCTGATGGCTGCTGTTAGGAGTGCACCAGCTAGACGGAGGGAGTCCGGGGAACATTCTACGGAAGAGGAGAGGAGAGTGAACATATCAGTTAGGAAAGGCCTGTACTATGGGCTTCTTTGTAGCATCCTCACCCACAAACGGGACTGTAAGCCTCAGGAGGAGAGACAGTTGGCTGCTGAAGGTGCACATATCTGGCTTAAAATCTTGTGCCCACCCCTTTCATAGTCGGGTGACCACTGTGAGTGGTGGTTCCCATAATGGAAGGACAAGGGAAACATCCTCAACAGGATATTCATAAGATATGAGAATCAGATGTGAAGAAATATATGCAAAACACCTCCTAAAGGGCATAGCTTATACAAATGCCCAATTTTGTCATGTCCCTCAAGAGTGGGGATTAAGTCTCATCACTGATCCCTTCCAGGGCTTTACATCTAGGAGGTCTGAGACCGTCTATTGAATTAGCAGCAGCAGCCATCAGCCAACAAGGGAAGCCATGTCTTCATGGAAAGGAATGCCCATTTGATTACAAGGTAGGTGTTGTTGGGCCGTTCAAGGCCCTCTGCCTGGCATAGACAGTCATCAAAGCCATCTTGCCCCTTTCCAGATGGTCTGGGAGACACCGTCTGACCCCACCCTGGGTTTCTCCATGGCACCTAAAGGAGTCGCCTGTTCTTTCACCTGCATGCCCCAAGCCTAGCTCGCCCCTGTCGAGTAAGGGATGCTCCACAAATACGTGTGGAGTAACTGAGAGGATTAGGCAGAGAGCTGGGCCTGTCAGGTTGGGACTGATTACACGTGGCCTTTCACAGGCTTTAGGAAGCTATTATTTCAGAAATGCTTGGTCTATGTTGAGTTTAGGTGCCACCAAGCTTCATTGCATGTGGTTATCAGATCCAAGTGAGGTGCCATTTTGTCTAGGAAGCCTCTCTGATCCCACTCCCCCCTCTCGTGTGTGTCTGCAGTGTCCCATAAGTGCCATGTTAGCACTTATTGAACTATCATTTTTCTCTTCTTCATAAAAAAAGCTCAGGACTCAGCAAGTGAATGAGTGATAGGCAGTGTGACAACTTGGCCACGGGGGACAGCCTCCCCAAGAGACAGAAAGGGCTGACTCGCTCCCTGACAGGCGGCAAAGTCAGATTCCTGAGAATGTTTCTTTCTGCACTCTCTCACCTCCGTCCTTTTTGCAAGCCCTGATTCTGTTTCCAGCTGGCTTTGCCCTCCACGCTAAATGAGGACCAAGAAAAATCAACAATGATTCTAAGCATCACGGACTTAGATATGCTCTCAAGAGTGAAACCAGGCTGGGCCCAGTGGCTCACGCCTATAATCCCAGCAGTTTGGGAGGCTGAGGTGGGTGGATCACTTGAGGGCAGAAGTTCAAGACCAGTCTGGCCAGCATGGTTGAAACCCCGTCTTTACTAAAAATACAAAATCTAGCTGGGTGGGCTGGTGGGCACCTGTAATCCCAGCTACTTGGGAGGCTGAGACAGGAGAATCGCCTGAACACGGGAGGTGGAGGTTGCAGTGAACCAAGATCATGCTACTGCACTTCAGCTCAGATGACAGCAAAGCTACACACACACACACACACACACACACACACACACACACACACACACACACAAGTGAAACCAAATGTCTGAGAATTCAGGACAAATTCACATATCCCTCCCCTTCTCAGTGGCCTTCAAAGGCTCCCCGTTGCTTTCAAGAAAAGGTTCTAGAAAATGTCTCCCAAATAGACCCTCAGATCTATCAAGCCAGTCTTCTCTGGATCTGTTTGCTCTCCTGATCTCACACTTGGCTTATGCTGGCTCTGGTCCGGGGGGTCCTCTCTACGCCTCTCTGCTTTACCCAGAGTCCGGCCATCCTCGATTCTAGCTCCTGCCCATCCTGACTGCCCGAGCTCTCCAGCTTCCAACATGGGTTGTACATTCTAAGGTGGCACATTCTTTTTGAGGTTGTGCATTCTAAGTCTTCAACCAGAATGTAAGCAGCCGGAAGGCAGGGGCTAGGGCTTTTATTTCTCAGGTAATGCCTATCAGTCCTTCCTCAGTGCTAGGCACATAATGGGAGCTCAAAATGATTTTCCAGCAGTGCTCCTTCATTATACTGAGTTGGGATCCAGATTGCACTCTCCCATATGATTCCTGTCTATTCATATTGGATTTAATTTTTTTTTTTTGAGAGGGAGTCTCGCTCTGTCACCAGGCTGGAGTGTAGTGACGTGATCTTGGCTCACAGCATGCTCCTCCTCCCAGGTTCAAGGGATTCTCCTGCCTCAGCCTCCTGAGTAGTTGGGACAACAGGCTCGCACCACAACGCCCAGCTAATTTTTGTATTTTTAGTAGAGATGGGATTTTACCATGTTGGCCAAGATGGTCTTGATCTCTTGACCTGGTGGTCTGCCTGCCTCAGCCTCCCAAAGTGCTGGGACCACAGGCATGAGCCACCGCACCCGAGCTTGACTTAATTATTTAAATTTAATTTGATAGAGGTCAGAAGTTTATGACAATTTTAACAAATACAACTATCTGTTCGTGTTGATTCAATATTTATAACTTATTTATTTTCCTCATATACTATTTATATTTTTTCATATAACAATTCAGAAAGGTGATTCAGACAAGAAATCTCACAGCTGGACCATGTATTTCTTAAGCCAGTTCTGTCTTTATTGTTAGAAAAGAACTGACAGGCCAGGTGTAGTGGCTCACACCTGTAATCCCAGCACTTTGTGAGGCCAAGGAAGGAGAATCACTTGAGCCCCGAAGTTTGAGACCAGCCTAGGCAACATGGCAAAACCCTGTCTTTACAAAAAATTTTAAAAAATTAGCAGGGTGCAGTGGCACGTGTCTGTGGTCTTAGCTACTCAGGCAGAGGCCGAGGTGGGAGGATGGCTTGAGCCAGGAGGCGAATGTTGCAGTGAGCCGAGACTGCACCACTGCACTCCGGCCTGGGTGACAGAGTGAGACCCTGTCTCAAAAAAAAAAAAAAAGAAAAAGAAAAATTAGAATATATAGGCTGGGCGCAGTGGCTCGTGCTTATAATCCCAGCACTTTGGGAGGCCGAAGCAGGTGGATCACTTGAGGTCAGGAGTTTGAGACCAGCCTGGCCAACATGGTGAAACCCCGTCTCTGCTAAAAATACAAAAATTAGCCAGGAGTGGTGACATGTGCCTATAATCCCAGCTACTGGGGAGGCTGAGGCACAGAATCGCTTGAACCCAGGAGGCAGAGGTTGCAGTGAGCTGAGATCATGCCACTGCACTCCAGCCTGGGTGACAGAGCGAGACTCCATCTCAAAAAAAAAAAAACAAAAAAAAACCTTACAATCTACCTGCCAGGTAGCATAGGTGAGTACACACCTGCAAGGGAACTGTGTTCTGCTTCCATTACTGAGTACAGAAGCCGAGGGGCACCGTGTAGCGCATGACCATTATGCAGCATGATTTTCATTCAGTAAGTGTGTGCGGAGGGCCCTGCTTACCCTGGGACTGCCCTAGGAACTAGGATAGAACAGTAAACAGGCATCATCGTGAAATAATAATAATGGTGATGATAATCATAGCTACACTTATTATGCATCATGTGCAAGACACCGTGTTAAGAGCCTGACATGAATCATCTCCTTGAATTCTCACGCCGTCCTTGAGAGGTAGTGCTAATATTATCTACTTTTACTGGTGAGAGACTTGAGGCCCATGAAGGTTAAGTCACTTTTTAAGGCCCCACGGTTAGGAATTCGTGAACTAATAAAGGCTAATCTACCCCCTCAGTTTCCTACCTCTCCCTATTAGTGGCTTCTCATCTGATCAAAGGATGGGAGAGCTTTACGTTGACCTAACAAAAGGATCTTAGTAAATTATAATTCCTGCTGGAAAGGAATTATAAATATAATTCCTGGAGGGGATGTCCCACTGAAGATTCAAATTATGATGCTGTTATTTAGCTTTGTTCTGATCAGAGAAGTACTGCAGGTCACCCTGGTCATCTTTTGGGAGGGTAGCATCCCCTTGAAGATGTGCTTGGAGGGTGGCCCATGGGTTTCTGCTGCTGGAAAGATGAGGATGGAGTATCGTCAGACTGATTCAAGCAGCAGAAGCCCCCTCGCCTGAGCTTAGAAAACCTGAGCAGAGGCCCCAGGAGCATCTGTCATTAGCAGGGAGCCTACTCATCCGCTGAGTTCATGGGACTGGGCAGAACCAGCTGTCAATGGCGCCACCGTGTGGTGATGAGAAGCAATGGCAGCTGCCCATGGGTGAAATTCCCATGCTGACCCCACGGGTGTCAAAGTCATCACTTCCTGTGACAGCTCCCTTTGGGGACTGTGGGTCCCTAGGTCTTCTGGAGAATTCAGGGTAAGAGAAGACCCTTTAGGAAAACCTACTGAGTTTTCTGTCAACATCTACTAATGTTCTCCCTGTGTTTGTGAAGCAATTCATATCACCTAAACTTTCACTATGTACCAATACATAAAATATGTATTAATACAATTAGATGTACTTTGTTTGAATAAAAAATAGCACATTGCATCAGCATTAGGCAACTTACTATAAAAATGTGGCTCCGAAACAGTGGAAGAGCTTTCCCTTCACTCTTAGCCCCCATGGCTAGCTGAATGAACCCATTGATTGCCCTGAGTAGGCACAGACGATTAGTTGCAGGCAACGCTGTGTGCCTTTTTAAGGGGCCCTGGTTCCTCGCTGGGACAGGAGCCACTCCTCGCCCCCAGCAACCCATTCATCACCAGCTGTACTCTACTTTGCCCTGGGAAACAGCCGAGCAGATGTGCTTGGCAAGAAATGACTGCTGTGTCCCCCAAGAGCTTTCTTCGTGATGCAAAAGCTACACTGAGCTCTTACGTCTGCAGTCTGTGCTCAGTTGTACCGTGCACAGTTATTGTGCAAATAACTTTCTAACCCTCAAATCTGACTTGCACCAGAGAGGGTCTCCCGGGCCTCCTTTGCAAGGCCTGGCTGCTTCTAGCTGTTTACCCCAGCAGTATTAGCCACTTGCTGTCCCTATTGCCAGAGGGTCTCACTGTCCACACCCCCGGGATGGCCCATTGTCATAACTTACTGTCAATGGTTTCATACTCATCCCCTGCCCAACTCTCCCAGGCCTCTCCCTGGTGCCCAACCTTCTCCAGGGCCCTGTCTCCCCACTCTCCTCAGCCTTATACTCTGCGTGGGCGACAGGCAGCCTGAGGGCCCTCTCCCCAGGGTCCTTCCTGTCACTGCCCCCAACCCAGGCTGTAAACTGTGAGCTCAAGAACTCTGGTCTCATCCTCCTTTGAGACACACAGTAGAAACTCAGTAAGTGTTTGTTGATTGACACTGGTGGGAAGTCCTGGGGAGACAAAGGCTGGGGTGAACTTTGCAGAAGCAGACAACATGATACTGCCTTTCCAGCTTTTCTCATTGTCTTTGCTGGGACTGGAACCAGAGCTGGGTCTGAGGTCAGAAACTGGCTGAACATGTCTCTTTCCACAGGGAACCCGTGGCTCTGGAGGAGGTACTGGGGAACGGGATTCCATAGTCGTCTTCTCCTGCCACTCAGAGATTTCCGAGAGTTGACCGGTCCATAATGTTGCTTTTGGGAAGCAGCAGGGAGACTGCTTCCATAGCCTCCCCTCTACCCACCGCTGCCAAGAGCTGGGAAGATTTGTAAGGAAGCCAAGGACTCAGAAAGCCAGAATTCATTCATTAGCTTTGTGGCATCCTCACTCAGCCCCCTGCCTCCAGGCAAGGTGGTTGCTTAAACCTTTCCCCTGAGGGCTCCATAAGTTGAGAAATGCAGCTCCCCACATGCCCCTCTGCCCCTCCTGGGATACCCACATTAGCATTAGCCCTTGGAGGGCACATTAGCGTCAGAGGCCCTGGGAAGCCCTTTGAGTAAAGAATCCCGTTTGTGCTTAACCCCTAAATTCCCAATCGGATCACAGAACACGTAAAAATAAATTGTCTTAAGCCTACACCCTTCAGGAAATTCTGCCTTTAAATATCCAGGATAAATATATATTTCAAAAAACAAACAGGGGCCGGGAGTGGTGGCTCACCCCTGAAAGTAATCCCAGCACTTCCAGAGGCCGAGGTGGGAGATCACTTGAGCCCAGAAATTTGTGACGAGCTTGGGAAACTTGTGTTTCTAGTCTTAAGTCTTACTCACCCCTATATTTCCCTTTAGGAACTCAGTTTTGTAAATGGGTTTCAAATAGGGTTCTGTTTTAATTTTGGAGACCAATAATGAGCAGTGTCAATTTATTTCGCATTCATTAAGAAGGCCATCTTTTTATCACTAACTTGAAAAAAGTCTCTCATTAAATATCATGTTCATCTTTCATTAGGTTCTGCATACTTTAGGGGAGACCCTATCTCTACTAAAAATAAAAACAATTAACTGGACTTGGTGATGCACGCCTGTAGTCCCAGCTACTCTGGAGGCTGAGGTGGGAGTTCAGCCCAGGAGGTGGAGGCTGCAGTGAGCTGCACCACTGCACCTGGCTGAGTGACAGACCCAGACCCTATCTCAAAAAAAAAAAAAAAAAAAAAAACCCAAAACAACAAGAAACCAAAGAGGAATTTTACAATCTCCCTTTCTGTCACATAAGCGGTAAATATTTCTAGGATAACCTCACCACCCCTGCCGTCAACACAGTGAACACTCCAGACCCCATATTCAACACAAACAATCCTTTCAGAATCTTGATGGATATAGTTTCAACGTTGATGGCAGAAGGGGCAGCCAGGCCCTGTGCCCATGAGCACACATGGCACCTTGCTGGGTTAGAAGATGATGCGTCATGCTCTGGGTGGCTGTCGAGCTGGGCAGGTGGGATTCCAGCCCTACTTGCCCCTTAACCTGCCCTGAATGAGGCAGTACCATCCGTGGGCCCCAGAGCCTCCCACTGCCCTCCATGCCATCCTCCCTGCCCCCGGTTTGGAAACCTCTGTTGCTCCCCAGCCACCTGTCTGCATCCAGTTTCATGAAGAAAAAAGCTCAGAGAGCTTTGACATGGGCTGAGCAAGCTGGGTCCTCAACGCGGCGTCACTCTGCTGAGAGTCTTAAAGAAGGGAAACAGGGTGGAGAGGGAAGGGCTAGCGTGGATTAGGTGCCCTCTGATGCCTGGCGCTTTGCGGCATGCTCTGCCTTCCCCATCTCATGTCATCCTCACACCTGCGAGGAGCTCTTACTGCTCCTGTTTACAGAACAGAAGGGAAAACATGCTCAGGGTCACACCGCTGGTCGAATTCACCAGAGTCTCATTGGGTTGATGTATGAGGACTTTCTTGGCTGGGCAGGGGTCCCCAACTTTTTTATGAGTCATGATTGCTACAGGATCTCCTGGGGGCCGGAGTTGGGCGAGGAGCTTCGTTCTTCCCACTTCCCTGAATGTAACTGGGCATTTGCAACGCTGCGGAGTCATGGGAAGATGTTCCTAGAGGCAACTAGCCCCACTTCCCAGGAAAAATATCAGGTTTCTACCTTCTAAACTCTGAGCACAGGCTTTAGATCAAACTGGCTGGGATGAGTCCTGGCGCTGCTCTTACTGGTTAAATAGCTTTAGGCCAGTTACTGATTTCTGTAAGCCTGTCTCTGCATCTGAAAAGCGAGGGTAATAATACCTGCCTTAGAGGTTACTGTAAAGATAAAGGAAATGTATGTGAGCCACGTGGCACCTAATGGCAACTGAATTAATGGGAGCTGTTATTGCTGGTAAGGCAGGGGTGACCTTCAGAAAAGCTCCCCCAAGCTCCAGCACCCTTGTGTGTAGCTAAGGGAAGTCCAGGAGGGCAGGTGCCCCTCCAACATTGCAATGGGCACAGTACCCATGCCCACACTCAGGAGATTCCTACAGTCACACCTGCCCTCACAGTGTCTGAAGGGAAAATTCTATGCATTAAGTGTCTGATTTTTTCCCTCAAATCTTTGAATGAAAAAGGTAACTGAATTCAAATAATTCTAATAAATTGGATTTATTCAACCATGTGTTCTATTGCCTGCCAATCCACCTACCAAATAACATCTTCTGAGCTCCTTCCAGGAACCCTTCTCGGGACCCAGTAGAGGACAACCTCAACTGCTGTCCTCAGTTTGGTAGAGGAGCGAAGGACCGCATGTTAGTAACAGTGCCACACACACCTAGCACTTACCTGTATGCCAGACCCTGCTCTAAGTGTGCCACAAAACTCTCATTTCAATCCTATGATGTCAGGACGGATGGTATCCCCATCTTACAGATGAGAAGAACAAGGCACAGAGTGGCTAAGGAACTTGGCCCCGGGTCACACAGCTGACAAGTGTTGATCTGGGATTCAAGGGATCCTTTCTACACTCTGGGACTGAGTAGAAAGGGATCTTTCTACGTCATCTGTCCAGGGATGCGTCTTTCTTAGCCCAGAAGAGTACGTCTCAGATTCAGAAGAAAGTCCATTCCCTACATTACTCCTACTACCCCACCCCACCCAAGGGGAGGAGCAAGCGTCTATGGCTCAGGAGCCGGACTCCTGGACTCTTGTCCCAAAGCCACCGATAAGTGCTAATGTGACTCTGCTCAAATCTTACCATCAGATAAAACTGCTCCGCACTGTGCCTTTCAGGGAGTAGAAATACCTTCTGAGGAGTCCAATAGCCTCAGTGGGGGTGGATTTTGGGGTTGCAGAAGGGAAAGGTGAGACCCTGGCCAAAACTGTGACTAGGAACCCAGTATTCAACTTAGTCTCTCTGACTGAAGTGACTCATACTGCTGTGCAAATGCAAGTTACTATGATTGCTGTTTTCATCATTGGTTGCACACAGTAGGTGCTCAAGAGTGTTTTTGAACACTCACGGTGAATCAATGTTAATGTCAAAGAAGGCAAAGAGGAAGGAAAATCATCCTATGGACACAGTGAAGTCATGGTCAGAATGAAACCAGGCGGCTTTGCAGATGAAATCAGTTTGAACCCCAGAAATTCAAGCTGGGCCTGAGCCTCCCTTGATGAGGAACAGTCGGCCTTGGAGCTGGGTTCATAGGTTGGGAAGCCAGGGAGGCTGAGGTTGAGCGATGAGTACCATGGAATCTGCCCCCGAGGGTGCTGCCTGCCCCCCTCTGCCCTTGGGACTCCCACCCATCATCACTGCTGTCTGTGCCCGGTGCTCCTGCCCTAGGATCCAGGGCCCACCTCAAGCAGCAAGCAATGCCCTGGGGCCCACATTGTCAACTCAGGGGAACAGATGATTCTCACTCCCTTCTCTACCAAAGGAGTCTCCCTTGCAGGTGATGGGTATTTCATGGGGGGAAAAGCCCTTAGGGGCCACAGAACAAAAGTTTGAGGGTTCCCAAGGGCTGGAGGAGAGATGGCATCTGTAATGAGGGAAGGAGATTCAGGAACTCACACTCTGGATCTCATTCGAGCCTCAGGGTGTCCTTGTGAAATGGGTGTCTGCAGCCCCCACTCCACAGGAGGAACCAAGGCCAGGAGAGCCTGGATCTGTGGCCAGGGTGGACCACAGCCCTGGTTCTCCACTGCCTGCACCCCAGGTTCCCTTCCTGGTGGCCGAGGCCCGTGCAGCTCCCCCTGCATGCAGGCTGTCTCTGGGATTCTCCGACCTGTCTCATGCCTGTGGTTACCCGTATTTTAGAGGGAAGTGGTCCTCTCTGAACTTGCCGTAACTTGGCTTACGACCAGGGACTCTGGAGCCAGCCTGATGTGTCTGAGAACCCTGGCTTTGCCACTTCCCAGCGATATGACCTTGAGCAGGCCTATTCCATTTCCTCTTCTGTAGGATGGGGAGAGCAACAGCACTCACTTCCTAAGGCTACTGCCAAGTTCAAGGAGATCGTGCATGAAAACACCTTGGCATGCTTCGTGGCTGGGAAGTGCTCAGGAATCGACACCTGCACACACTCCCAGGCCTGCCATTAGGTTTCCATCAGTCTGCCATCCTTCTCTCCAGCCTTCTCCTCCCCCACATCCCCAAATCAGCCCTCAGCTGCAGCATGAACACAACTCTTTCTCTTCCCTCAAGCAGCCTCTGCGCTCTCCCCTCTACGCCCACTGGGGTGCAGTGGCACCATCGCAGCTCACTGTAACCTTGAACTCCTGGGTTCAAGCAATCCTCCTGACTCAGCCTCTTGATTACCGCGGTGCACCACCATGCTGGGTTAATTGTTAAAAATGTTTTTTTTTTTTTTTTTAACAGAGTTGCCCCTTTCTGGGAGAATCGGCCCCCTGCCTTTCCACCCATCCAACTCCTACTCCTACTTCTGGAACCCGTTGGGTCTTTCTTTGTCCGCAGAGCTCCGCTACCCTCCCTTGTTTCTGCTCTTTCTCCTTCTCCCTGAATCCTGAAGCCTTGGTGTGTTGGCTCTCAGTGGTCACTGTTGGTTGGCGAGCTCTCGCCTGGCCATTCGCCTTGCCGCACTTTTGCGTCTTGCTCTCTCAAGGAGCAGGAGTTCCTTGAAGGGAAGGAACGTGATGTTACCTCCGTATCCTGCAGACCCAGCCCTGCCCTTGACACATAGGAGGTGTCCTGATGTGGAGGGGCAATCGAATGGCTGCTGGATGAACTGCCATTGCTGGGCACAGGTGAGTGTCACCAATCCATGACTGTTACAGCAAAGCAGGCGCTCTCACGAGCTGTGTCACCTTCGTTTAATGTCTGTGCTACAGCAGCGGGCTAGAGGTCTGGGCCTGAAAATGCAAAGTGCCTTCTCTGGGAGCAGGATTAAAAGCACAGGCCCTGAGTGGGAGAAAATGCTGTCTTCTAACGGGACAGGATCTCGGCTCGCACCACAGGGAAGGAGACTGGTATTTACTAGGCACCTACCATGTGCTAGCAATTTATTTTATCTCTTCAAGTTCCTTTAGCAATTTTTAAAGTCAATTTTTTTTTTTTAAATTTTTGAAACAGGATCTCACCTTGTCATGCAGGCTAGAGTGCAGCGGCACAATCACAGCTCACTGTAACCTTGAACTCCTGGGTTCAAGCCATCCTCCTGACTCAGCCTCTTGATTACAGCGGTGCACCACCATGCTGGGTTAATCGTTGAAAATGTTTTTGGAGAGACAGAATCTTGAATTCCTGACCTCAAGTGATCCTCCCACCTCAGCCTCCAGACTGGCTGAGCTTACAGGCATGAGCCACTGCACCCCGCCCTCCCTTAAATGACTTTCTCCTCCCATTTTACAGGTGGAGAAACTGAGGCTCAGTGAGCTTAAGGGGGATCATATTTTTAGTTAATAGCAGGATTAAAGGCAACAAAAATATTAATATAACATTTATTCTACACCAAGTACTAGTCTAAGCACTTTCCCCATTTGGTTCTCATGCAGTGCTGTGAGGTATATATCATTATTCACCCGGTTAACAAGTAAAAGGACGGAGATCTGGATATGCAAATGGCCCGTGGTCCCACAACGGCTAAGTGATGGAGCTGGGGTGTGAGCCTGTCAGTCTTTCCCGCCACCAGGCCCCTCACCACTGCTCTGCACCTCCTGAGCCTGCTCCCAAGTTCAGACCCAGGCCCAGCTCTCCCCCTGCCCAGACCCTTCACACCGAGCAAGTCCATGGGAAAATGCCCGCTCAGTGGCAATGCCCTTGGCAGCACAGTGGATCTCGCCTTCTCCCGCAGCGGTGGGTGCCGTGACCGCAGTTTGCAGGTAGCTTAGCTCTGTTTTCCTCTACTTTGGGTAGGAAAGCCGTCAGGGGTGACACAGCCCTGAGGAAAGTGTTCCTGGCCTTCCTCCTCCAGGCCAGGTGGGGCCATCACTATTTCAGGATCAAACTCGGGCACATCCCTCAGCCACCACCTTCGCGCGGTTACCTCGGGGTTTGTTCCTCCAGCAGCGCTGTTCCTGATCAGTGGCTCTTGAACCTCCTGGGGGGACTGCAGAATCTCCGGGGCTGCCCGCCTGCCCAGCAGCGCCTTCGGCAGCCTCTGGCCAGGTTTTCCTGCCACAGCACCGGGAGCCAGGTACACTTTACCTGATTCAGCTTCAAACAGCAACACACCCAGAAGGGGAGGGAGGAGGGGCGGCAGGGGGTGGGGGCTTCTCTGATCTGGGATCAGCTCCCAAGGAGGAGAGAGGGCCACTCCTGGCCTCCTGTGATTGGCTGCCCCGAGTCTGGGCAGGTGACAAGCAGCTCCAGGCTGGAGCCCAGGAGGAGTGGGGATGCTGTCCTCCAGGGCACTGCCCTGCTGCTGAGAGCCAAGAGAGGGTGGCACATCTGGACCAGCTGGCAGGGAGCCTCAGATAACCTCTGAATGGAAGTGTGTGCAGCGGGAGGGACTTGAATCAGCGCGTAGGAAACGCATCGTGAGCGTGAAGGGCGAGAGATCTAGGAACACGAAGGGAGTCTCTTTTTATGGGGGAAGTCCTTATGGTCAGGAGAAGCCCACACTCTCTCTGGAGTGGCTTTCATGATGCCAGTTTGCGGGTGGGCACTGTCAGGTGATCACTGGCACTCCTGGGGTTGAACTGGTGACTAGGAGGGCTGCTGCGGCTCCCAGGGAGGCAGTGTGGGGCTGGGAGGGCCATCGCACAGCCGGCCCCTGCCTGGTGCCAGAGCTGGAAGGGCCCGACGAGGCCATCACCAAGGCCATCCTCCCCAGCGGCCAGCTGTGGCCAGTGGCACCCAGAGAGGAAGGAGGTGTCCCAGGGATATGTGGCTCGCCAGATGAGCCTCTGCCAAGGTGAAGGCCCAGCTCTGTGTGGCGGGGCCTGCGGCTCTAGGAAGGAGGCTGTGCTTGGAGCTGAGAGACAAGCATTCCAGCTTCTAGCTCCCCACCCTCCCACCCTCACTCCGCATCCAACTCTGCATTGTTTCTCTGCAGACAGAAAAAGCCTAGGGACTGGGCTGAGGTGCCACAGGGACCTCTCTCAGTAGCAGTGGGGAGGCCCTCCTTCCTGCTGCACAGAGACGTATGAAGAAAGACAACCACAGCCACGGAGCACTCATGACACGCCAGGCCCTGCTCCCAGCCCGTTCACACACACTTACCCTCACCACACCCTATCAGAGAAGGCACTATTCCCATATTTTAGCTGAGCAAATGGAGACAGATTGATTTGCCCAAGGTCACACAGCGATGAAGCGTCAGTGCTGGGACTGGACCCTGGCGGTCTGGCTCTGGGGTCGCACTCCCCTGGGGCCTACACTCCCGGCCCCTGTACCAGTGTCTTTCTGGGTTTCTAGCTGTGGATCCATCAGGGACCTGGTCTGAGCTGCCTCTCATCACGGCAGCAGGCAAGCCTTGAGCAAACCCTCTCTTCACCCTTTTCAGCTCCAGTCGGTCAACAGGCAGACTGAAATCTCGAGATTCCGTAGTTGACAGATGTGGATCTGAAGGTCTCCTAGACAGCAGTTGGCTCAGGGTGCCCACACTGGCACCTCAGCACACAGCTGCTTCCACAGCTTCTGCCCTTGGTGGCACCATTTCTACTCACTGTTTTCCTAATGGTTTTCTTTGTATGTGCTCACTCCCCGCACCTTTTTACTTGTCCTTGGCATTAATATCCACAAAATCATGAGGTGTATGTGCCAATTATGTTTTTTTCTAATATATGTGAACGTAATTACATAACTATTGCTAAAAAGTGTTCTTCTGGACACCACCTAAAATCACCTCGTGTGTGTGCACCATGCTTTGCGAGACCACGGGCTAGTTCAATGTGCTCTATCTGGAGAGGATATCTGGAGAGACTGAGGCTCAGAGAGGAGGCCTGTCCTGCTCAAGGTCACACAGCAAATAGCAGCAGAGCCAGGGCCAGGGGTCCTGATTCTCAGCCTGGAGCGTCGGCCTCCGTGTCTACCTGGAGGCAGGAATCAGAGGAGCCCTCAAACGTCCAGGAGCTCAGGCGCCCTCAGACGGTGCCTGCAGCCTTGGCTCTGTGCTCAGTTCCACGCCTGGGGACAAGGGAGCCGGAGGAGAAGCCACCCCACCTGGAAGTGTGGAATCGAACCTCAACAAGGGTGGGATCTAGCTGAGGGGTCAGGGTTTTCTGGAGCTCATGCACGTTCACGATGTCCTCCCGCCAACAACCCAGTGCAGTCAGTAGTTGGCAGCCCCGTTTCGCAGTGAGGAAACAGAGGCATGCAGATTTTGAATACTTACTCTAAGCTGCCCAGCTAGTAAGTGGCGGAGTTGGGATTCGTGCCCACAGTACTGAACTCAGCGTTTCGCTCTCAGCCACGCCACTTACTTTACTAGCTGGAAGATGGGTCATTTAGGGAGCTTTAGACCCCAGCGCCTGCCGCATTTGATGAGGATTTACTACAGGCTAGACCCTGAGGCCTGGTATTATTACAGATCGAACTACTGACTGGGTTCTTGACGGGAGGGCATCGTGAATGTGCAGGAAACGCTTAGAACAGTTCCGCAGTGTCAGTGCTCAGTGAGTGCCGGCTGTTCTTGGTCATGTCACCATTACCACTAACACCGCATATCCTCCACCCATCAAGTCAGGGTTCGCAGATTCAACAGGGACTTCCTGCTCAGTGTCACCAGGGGCCCTTTAGGCTCCAGAAAACCCTGACCCCTCAGCTAGATCCCACGCTTGTTGAGGTTCGATTCCACACTTCCAGTGGGGTGACTTCTCCGGCTCCCCTGTCCCCAGGCGTGGAACTGAGCACAGAGCCAAGGCTGCAGGCAGGGCTGGCTCTGAGGGCGCCCAAGCTCCTGGAGGATTTATGCAGGCTAGGCCCTGAGGCCTGGTATTATTACAGATGAGGAAACCAGCTCAAAGGGGTTCAGGGATTGCCAAAGGGCAGAGCTGGGTTGAGAACCCAGGTGGCTTCTGGCTTTCAAACCATACTCTGTCCACAGCACCTACTGACCCCTGCAGCCACGTAGGCACTGCCTGTGCAGTGGGAAACAAATGCTCCAGTGTTAGACAGTAAATGCAGGCTTGGGGCATCCCCCTTCCACCCGCCTCACCACTTTCAAGCTCAGCTATCCCCTCAGCCCCTAGGGCAGGGCCTGAGCTGGGGGAGCTGGTGGGGAGATGAGGCAGCTCCTACACAGGACACAGAGCCTCATGGGGCAGCCTGGGACTAGCTGCCTGCCCGGTACCCAAGACCCGGCACCCACCTAGGTGTGCACACATCTGGAGGGCCTGTCCAACTCCCAAACTTCCAAGAGCTTGTAGGGGCCCCACCCAGTGACTCTTGCCAATTGGTTCTGGGGCTAAAGGCCAGAGAAGCAGACACACCATGGCCTTGAGGCCCTACAGGTCTCCATGAAGAACTCATGCCTTAGGAAGTGGGAGCCCCTGATGGCTCTGGAGGGAAGTGACCTGGTCGGATTAAAAGCATACTCTCTGTCACTCCCGACAAGAACTGCAATATCTGGTAAGAAATAAGGAGGCATGAACTGGGGCAGTGGTAACAGGGGCTGAGGGGAGGGACAGATCCGAGGACTATTTGGAGGTCAAGTTGGCAGGATGTTGTGATTGTACAAGAGAAGAGTCAAGAATTGATGACCTTCAGGTCTCTGGCCTGAACAACTTGGTGGGTGATGGTACCACCAGTTAAGAATATAAAAGGAGCTTCTGGGCGCAGTGGCTCACACCTGCAATCCCAGCACTTTGGGAGGCTGAGGCAGGCGGATCACTTGTGATCAGGAGTTCGAGAGCAGCCTGGCCAACATGGTGAGACCCAGTCTCTACTAAAAATACAAAGATTAGCCAGGCATGGTGGCTCGTGCCTGTAGTCCCAGCTACTCGGGAGGCTGAGGCAGGAGAATCACTTGAACCCAGGAGGTGGAGGTTGCAGTGAGCTGAGATCATGTCACTGCGCTCCAACCTGGGTGACAGAGCAAGACCCTGGTCTTGTGTGTGTGTGTCTGTGTGTTTATATATATATATATATATATATATATATATATAATTTTATATTACATATAATTGGCTTATTTTATATAAAATATATACAAATATACATTTTATATACAAAATATACATTATATATTTATGTATAAAATCTGTATTATATATTATATATACAAAAGCCAATTTCAGGACAAAGGTGGGTTTAATCTTGGACATGCCAATTTTGAAAAGGCTCTGGGGTGCTCAGGAGCACAGTCCAACTGGGAACCAGATATGCAAGTCTGCAGCTTGGGGGCTGGTCAGGGCTGGGTAAGATAGAGAAGTTTGAATAAACATCATGAACTGCAAAACAGAATAAACTTCCAAGCAGAGTACTTACAAATTAAGTTTTAGATTGAGCCAAGTAGGCTGAGCATGGAAGCCTGGGAAACCAACATTCAGCGGGAAGGGAAGGGATGGTCAGAAAGACTAAGGAGGCCCACGAGGCCAGGTCCCAGGAGCCAAGCGAAGAGCGTTATGGAGGAAGGATCAGCACCACCAGTATAGTGGAGAGGGCCAGAAGGACAAGGACCAAAGACACCCTCTGGACTTGGTGCTCACAGAGCCAGCTGTGACCTTGCTGAGCGCAGTTTCAGAGGCGTATGGAGGGCAAGGTCAGCTGGCAGAGGCGTGGGGTGAATGACCGAGGGCACAGAGATAGGGAGGAGACTCCACTGTGGCCAGGGCTGGACCTGAAGCCCCTGGAAGTCTCTTAGGACAAAGACTCGAGCATGTTACTAGGCTGAGAAAGCCAGTAAACAGGGTAAGGTTGGAGAAATGGTGGAGGCCCCAGGCAGTATTTGGGGGGGTTTGGAGAAATGGTGGAGGTCCCAGGCAGTATCTGGGGGGGGTTGGAGAAATAAATAATGGAGGTCCCAGACAGTATTTTGGGGGGGGTG
>NW_022436962.1:4730292-4730531 GCF_009761245.1 Sapajus apella
CCAGGCAGTATTTGGGGGGATGGTTGGAGAAATGATGGAGGTCCCAGACAGTATTGGGGGGGTTGGAGAAATAAATGAGGTCCCAGGCAGTATTTGGGGGGATTGGAGAAATACAGAATGGAGGTTCCAGGCAGTATTTAGGGGGCATTGGGAGAAATGATGGAGGTCCCAGGCAGTATTGGGGGGCAATTGGGAGAAATGGTGGAGGTCCCAGGCAGTATTTGGGGGGATGGTTGGAG
>NW_022436962.1:4730541-4781129 GCF_009761245.1 Sapajus apella
GGAGAAATGGTGGAGGTCCCAGGCAGTATTTGGGGGGATGGTTGGAGAAATGATGGAGGTCCCAGGCAGTATTGGGGGGGGTGTTGGAGAAATGATGGAGGTCCCAGACAGCATTGCGGGGGCTGGAGAAATGGTGGAGGTCCCAGGCAGTATTTGGGGGGGTTGGAGAAATAAAGAATGGAGGTTCCAGGCAGTATTTGGGGGGCATTGGGAGAAATGGTGGAAGTCCCAGGCAGTATTTGGGTGGGGTTGGAGAAACGGTGGAGGTCCCAGGCAGTATTGAGGGGGTTGAAGAAATAAATGGAGGTCCCAGGCAGTATTGGGGGTTTGGAGAAATGATGGAGGTCCCAGGCAGTATTAGGGGGGATTGAAGAAATGGTGGAGGTCCCAGGCAGTATTGGGGGTGGGTGTTGGAGAAATGGTGGAGGTCTCAAGCAGTATTTGGGGGAATTGGAGAAACAATGAAGGTCCCAAGCCGTATTTGGTGGGGGGAGTTGGAGAAATGATGGAGTCCCACGAAACATGGGGTGGGGGGTTGGCTTTGAGCAGGAACACACTACTCCCAAGACTGTAACAAAGGCAGTCAGGATGAGTATGAATGAAGAATGATTTAACGATGTGGGTGAGGGAGTAGAGATCACTCAATTTTCTTGAAGTCATAGGCAGGATTTTCTAGGAGAGGGAGAGGGGCAACAGGAAGGTTACCTAGTGGCCTGAAGAGTGGATTATTGGCCCTCGTCGGGGAAGGAAGGGGGTGGAGGCCACGCACCTGCCAGGGCACCCTCAGCCTCTGTGGCAGCACTGGGCTGCCCAGGGAGGAGCAGGGAAGTCCTACTGGGTGGGGTTGGGGTTTTGCTGGCAGATGCATAACGATGGATACCCGAAAACAAGAGGAGGAGGAGGAGGAGGACTGAGTCAGGCTGGGTGGAGAATAAAGGAAAGGCCAGGAGAAAGCAGGCTGGCTTCTCCCTCTCCCTGTGAGCCACACGAGGGATGAGTGCTGACCTCTAACCGTGGAGACCAATTCTGAGGCTCAGGTTCTCAGCCCCAACCCCAGCCAGTTGTTTTTCCAGGTGGGACCAATCTATTACAGAACAGTATGGTGAGTGGGTTTGAGGGGAGACAGGATTTCTGAACACAACAGCACCAAGTTCTGTTCCTTTTACATCATGTAAGATGGGATGAAGAACGTCACTTTGGATCTTTTCCACCGTCGGCTGCAGGGGTCTTAACATCTGTTCTAGCTATCAGCCAAGCAGTGCACTCTCCCCCTGCTGGGGATCTCCACCCTTTCCTATTCACAGAGATGAAGCGTGAATACTCTGCCATCGTCTGAAAATCGGGTTTTGTGTGTGTGGAGACACACTGAGATGTTTGGTTACTGGTTGAATCCTCAGTAAAGCGAACAGTCACTCCTAATCTTTTATAAATGTTCATACACTGGACTTATAGTTCGACTTATTTATAGTTAACAGCGGTTGTTTGCTTCAGACCAAATCCTTAAAAGCCAGGCTGGGTCATCTGCAGGACTCAGCCAAGCCTCAGAGATATGTAGCACTGGCGAAACTTTCCCCAGGGCATGTGGTTTCACAGGGGAGGACTGGCAATGTTAGACACCAACTTCCGGACTGGTTATTCTTGATAAGTCAATACACCCACCTGCCCCACCTTTGGAAAGTGCTGCTTTTGTGTGCCTTTTGAAATAAGAGCATCTCCATCCTGAAAGAATAAAACAGCCCAGTGTAGCTTCCACAGCAGTACTTGGCCCTGGTAGGCGCTGAGTAGCTGCCCAGTAAAGGAACAGGCAGAAATGCCATCAGTACCGACGCCTGTCCCAGCCTTGCATTTGGGGCACATCTCTCTCTCTCTCTTGCAAGCCCTACCACAAACCTCCTAAGTGCACTCGCTCAGGATCCCATAATCCACTTAGTCCCCTCTCAGCGGTGTCCCTTGTTCCCAATGCCAACCAGAGTCTCTGCTCCTCCTGGGAGCCCCATCTGCAGGTCACCCAGGCCCCACCCCTTCATGCTTCTAACTGGATCTGAACTTCCCACCTCAAACTGACCCCCCACCTCCCGTCATTCTCCAACCTCCCTCCCCTCTCCAAGAACCCAGCATGGGGGCCCATACAAAGGTTCTCAATCCATGTTTATCTGGACAACCTTGAGGACAGGAACATCAGCTCAGTCCCTCTAGATGCGTTGCTTCCACCTGGGTCTTGGACGTGCCTTGCACCGCACATCTGGACTGGGCTGAGGCAGGGCTGGGCTCCTCTGGATGTCCTTGTTGAAGCTGCTGGCACTTCCTTCTATGGGGCAGCTCCAGTATTCTGGCTGCCCCCACCAACCCTTCTAATACCTGTTGGTTTTCATTTGGGGATACATAGGGGTTTTGCAGGGAGCATTATTTACTGTGTCTGTAGGATATTAGTATGAATCAGGCACTGTTCAGTTTCAGAGGAATCGCCCACAAACATGAAGCAAATAAAATCTCAGGAAAACTCCCAAGGGCCAGTTCCCCCTGTGCTCCTGCCCCAGCCTACCCATCTCCTTCCTCATCAGGTGAGGGGGACTTCCAGCAAGCCCTGGCCTTGGCCTGACTGCACCATGGCTCTGCCACAGCCACCTGGACTTCCCAAGGCTCTGCCTCTGTCTGGACCTACCAAGTGCAATGCTCTCTGTCCCCTCTCTTGGACACTACATTTACCAGGTCACTTGTGAAAAATTCCTAGTTCCCTAAATCTCTTAAAATCCAGAAAGTGAGAGAAATAAAACAATTTAATGATGGCTTCCTTGATTTCCACACAACTCTAAGACAACAGGACAAAATTTCTCACGATGCACTGGTACAATCAAGTTCGGGAACAAGAGGTGACCCAAGGGCAGGGGCCGTGGTGTTCAGATCCACGCCCAGCCTCTTGAGTCTCGTGTTCCAACCGTCTGGCTCAGCAACCGTGGATGCTGGGAGAGGAGGGACTGCCCAGCCCCCTGAAGTGCAGGTGAGGGGACCGGCACCAAAGCGTGCATGGGCACTCCATGCCCTGGTGGGGGAAGTGCACGGGCACAGGAACCAGCCTCCAGGTGCACGCTGAAGACCACCATGGGCTCAGGGGCCCAGCTCTCCCATCAGAGCTGTCCTCAGGGCTGGAGCTGGGGCTGAGGCACTGGGGCTGGGAGGGAAGTGGTGGGAAGAACCACTGCAGAAAGGAGCACATGCTGAATGCTGGGCCAGGCTTTCCTCCCAGACACTGAGTTCCTCAAGACCCAGCTTTATCGTCCAAGGATAACAACATTCCCAAGACTCGGAGCTGGAAGGTGGCAAGGGTGGAGCCAGAAGAGACAGATCACATCCGCTCCTGAGGCCACCTCGAATGTCTCCATTCCCTTCTGGCCTGCCTTCTCCCTCCCTTCAACCCCAAAGACCCAAGGAGACAACAGAGATCAGAGACCCCATCACTCTTCCCTAATCAAATAGCCAAGCACAACATTTCTCAAGTCAGGGAGAAGGAGGAAAAATGCCATGGGCTTTTAAAGGGAAGACTGGCACTGAGGAAAGGAAGACGCAGCCCCGCTTTGTCCAGCCTGGAAGCTGGCAGCCATGGCGCTGGGGCCTTGACCCAACCACACCGGCCCATCTAGCTGAGCATCTTGTGCCGATCGAAGACTGTCTTCCGCTGCTCCTGCACCTGCAGCTTCCACCGCTGCTGAGCACCTTCCACGCGCTCCAGGACGGTGTTTGCTCGGGGTCCCCCGAGGGATGCAGTGGCTGCTGCCACAGAGCGAGCATCCTGTAGTGGGAAGAAAACAAGAGAAGCTCTGGCACTGCAAGCCAGAAGGGTCTTGGGTCCTGAAAGTCTGACGTGGGAAGAATGACCTCCCCCAAACTGGGAGGCTGTGGGCTCACTGAGGATCTCGCCTTGTCATCCGCAGAGCTGAATGCAGTGTGCCTGGCCTGCTGCAGGCCTTAGTGTCTGCAGTATCTGCAAGACAGGGCCCCTGCCCCTCCTTGGGGCCTGGGAAAGGAAGCACTCCAGGAAGAGTGGGTTTTGCTGGGGTCCCAGTTCTGCAACAGAGCTAGCTCAAGTCAGGTTCCCAGCCCGAACCCACCCCTCGCCATGCCCCACTCCACCATTTCTAATTCTCAAGAAGGATTCTAAGCACAGGCGACGAGATGACACTTGTTATTTGAGGAAATGCACTGAGGTGCCCTCATGGGCTAGTTACTAGGCTGGAGAACTCCCCTGCCCTCCCCACCACTGCCCAGGGAACCGGAGGAAGGACCAGGGGTAGGGTCTGGACCCTGAGATGGCAGCACATCTGCTCCACATGGGAGGAAGGGGCCTACTGAGGAGTCTGCACAGATCCAGATTCACGGGATCTTAGTTTCTCTGGGAAAAATTGATGTGACATCACTCAGGGAGTCTGGCAGGGATGGACATTCAGAGCTGCCCCGGCATTCCCTTTGCAGAGCCCACTCCGGCCCACTCTCTCCTTTGATAGCTGAGGACAGCTCAGCTTCCTCCCTATCTGCCTCTACTGATCCCCTTCCCCTTTGCTTTCAGAACTGTTGCTGCTGTCAAAAGCATCCTCCCCTAATTACCACTTCTCTGCCTCTGAAGCTCCGGAGCCCATGCATTTCCTGCAGGACCTGAACCTGATCTTTGGAGAGAATTAGAGCTGAGGGCCAGGCCCGCACCCCCATGGGGATTTCCTCCCTAGCTCTCCCTGCCTCTCATCTCCTGCCACACATCTCTTAAGGGATTAGTGCACTTCTCTAAGCCCAGAGCCGCCCAGTAAATGCAACTCTGCTTCTAATGCTCCGAGCTGGCACGGCTTCTGTCACCATGCAGCTGCCAGGCTGGGGAGAAGGGGGGTGGTGAGGTGAGGGTAGGGTGGACAGAGAATGAGCTGGCAGGGAGGAGGCTGGGAAGGGTTCTTCCATCATCCTCTTGGAGCCCTGAGGACTTCGTCTTGTGAGCACTCATCTCTGGGCTGTGTTAGAGGTGGACACTGCCCTCTGGGAGCCTCTTGTCCAGGCTGTGAGGAAGGCTTCCTGTGCCAGGCTAGGTGAGGATCAGGCAACACCTGAAGGGCAGGGGTGGCCATGTCAGGCAGAGGGCACATTGAGCTTGATATCAGAACCCCTGGATTCTGTTCCTAGTCTGAGGACCACCTGCCCCTTCCCTCCTTAGACCCCCCGAGGCCCATGTCCCAGGTGGAACCACAGGTCCACAGCAGGGCTGGGAAGGAGTCATGACCTCAGTCACTTCTGAGGCTGTGTGTCCCGAACAAGTTACTTTATTTCTCCAAGCTTCAATTTAATAAATCTAGTTATTGAGACTTTTTTCTGCTATACAGTCATTAGGAATTATAGTTACCAAATTATCTAACACACACACACACAGACACACACAAAGTGAAAAGAAGTTTCACAAAACAAATCATTCTGTTAATCTTTGCTCTGTTCCATTTTATTTTTTAAAAACTCATGGTCATGACTCACAAAATTCATTTTATGACCTAATGGCTTGTTTTAAATACACTGGTTTATGATTAGCAGATGGGTATGGCAAAGTTAAATGACATACATATAAAGCACTTACTATCCTGGCTGTCACAGAGCTAGGGCTCAAGAAAGGTTTGGCTTCTTTCTACCCTGGGAGCGATTACTGATACCAGACCCTAGCAATGGAACCTACTAGGCAGTAAGGCTGGCAGCCTGCTACCAGCCGAAAACCTGTGAAAACTGCTGTGACTGCTGCCCCTCCTTCCAGTTCCATGCCTTCCCCGTTCACTGTGCTGACTGAGCTGGCCACAGTGCTAAGGCCAAGGCTCCACCCAGTCCTGCTGCTATGTGGCCATCTACACGAGGTGGGCACTAAAGACCCATGTGGGAAGCTGCTGGCCCACCAGGACTTGGCCATCCTGGCTCTGGGGGCTGGCATGCCTTCTCTTCCTCTTTACATTCCCAAGCTCATCCCTTCTGGGACCGTCTTCCTCATGACAGGGCTGCAGTGAGGGGTGCTAGGCTTGGAAGGGTGGGGCAGTTTTAGCTCTGCCCTCCTTCCACTGCTCTGCTTCTCAGGGGAGCGTCTTGAGGAGGGGAAGCCAGGCAGAGCCAAGAGCAGAGCATTAAGGGAACATGCTGAAATTCACCGCATTACCACAGTATCATTTGTTTTCCCTTCATGTAAAGTCTTAACAAACAGCTCCTAAGTGGGGGAAAGCTGCCACTCAGAGGCTGTGTTTCCATCGCTAATAGTCTGATTAAAAGGTATTAAAGACTCCGCATCTGTTTCAGAGACAGCCCAGAGTGGGGCTTCATCCTTGCTTGCTCTGCTGCAAGTATGGCGGATGGCAGGAGAAATACCACCAATTCCCCCTCTGCCCCTGAGGCTGGGACTCTGGGTAACTCGGGAACAGAAGGGTAGTTAGGAGGGGAGGCAGGTGGAGCCCTCCCAATCAGGAGAAAGAGCTTGGACACGGATGGGTTCCCAGGAGGTCCCCAAGGGGACCAGACCAGGGTGACTATGACGGGTGCCACTACGAGCCAGGCGCTCCCTCGGCACCTTACAGATTATTCCCAGGCTCAAATGCTGGAAAATGGGTAAAGCCATCCCATCGTGGAGCTGCAGAAAATGAGGCTCTGAAAGGTGAATCATCTTGCTGCCCGAGGCTGCACAGCTGTTTCTCGGCCAAGTCGGAACTTGAACCCATGGATGTATATCTCTTATCCTAGGACCTGCTGGACCCTTCTTTGGCTGGTTTCTCCTAAGAGGGAGCCAGCGTGGACAGGCAAAGAGACAGCTCCATACCTTTCCCCACAGCTAGAGCAAGAACAAAGCACCTGTAAGGAACCAGTGCTCAGGACATCAATCGAGGCCCTCCTCTCCAGCACTGGGAGGACCCAAGTAACTGTGGATAAGCCTGAGCTGATCAAACTAGCCCTGAGCCCTTCAGGCCGTCCCAGTCCGCCCAGAAGCATTGGTTCTGAGCTGGTACTGGACTTGGCCCAAGTCTGACGACGAGGACACAGAGGGAGAAAGAGAACTCCACCTCAGGCGGCTCTCCCCTCTGGCTGCTCTTCCTCCCTCCCCGCCAGGCCCAGGCACAGGAGCATGACCAGGCGGTCTTGTCATTTACCAGCCACTCAGCAAAGCATGGCCCTAGTGCAAGGCCCTTCAGCAAGGGGACTACACAGCCTCCCTGAGTTTTCCAAGTTTGACCCAAATCCTTGCTGCTGTTGCCAAGCCCCACTCTGCTGCTGCGGCCAGAGCCACCTTCCTATGACACACCAGATCATGCTGTTTCCCTGCTCAAACACCCCCGCCAGGATCCAGCTGCTCACAAATAAAACCCCGCTGAACCTGACATCCGAGGGCACTCCCAGCCTCACCTCCCCACTTGCCCCAGCCCTCTGGCCGCACTGGTCCACGCGTCTCTCTCTATCTGAGGTGACCACCTCACTCAGGCCCCTGTGCACGCTGTCTCTCAGGCTTCCCTCCAGCAATCATGATGCTACGTAAGTGTTAACACCTAATTGAAATGGCACACTCTTAAGGATGAGCAAACACTTGTAAAGCTTCCACATACACAATCACAACAGTTATGCCGAGATAAAAATGATGTCTGTTCCAGATTTAGAAAACTAAACCAGGACGTCAGCACCACAGATAGTGGCAGGGCTTGGCCCCTCCCAGGACTGTGATTCACCACAATGCTCTGCCACCCCGACTGGGGGCTCTAGAAGTGCCTGTGGAATTGCACACCTTTCTATCCTGCCCTCGGGGGAGGAGGCCGTCTGCATTGCCCTCATCAGCATGTCTGTGCCATGTTTCACTGTCAGCTCCCCAGGCCTGGGGTCCTCAGCACACAGCTGTCCACCCACGTGCAGACAGGAGGGGAAACTGCCCCTCAGTGGCCCAAGTCCCCTCCCGGTGCCTATGTGTTCCGATTCCCATCATCATCACCACCTTTCCTTGATTTCCCTGTAGACTCTCTCCCAAACGGGGCCCAGAGCTCTACCCACTGCCCCAGGAGGTGAGCACTTTGAAGACCTCTTCAGAGCTTGGGCCCACACTGTGAGCGGCGACATCCCCAGCCTCAGAGAAACCATGTGTCTCTTCAAAGAAGGCCCAACCTGCACATCTAAAACAGCTCTGTTTGCCGTTTCTGCCCCAGCAAACATGCTTGCTTCCTCCTTTCAAAGGGCGTCTGAGCCCAGGGATTAGGCCTAATGCTGCTGGAATCCCAGGGGAGGCAGCGCCCAGCAATCAGGGCCCACTGAGGCTCTGCCAACGCTTTCAAAGGGAACATGACAGGCTTTCATCTTCCTCCATGAACGGGGCTGTGGCTGAGGGTGGGGGAAGGCTTCCCCTTCCTCTTCCAGTTCTCTACCCCCAGGGCAGGAGAGCTCCTGGCCACAGGAATTGGGGAGAGGGAGCCAAGGGGCCCCTAACCCTGAGAAAATGCCCTGCTGATCTCACCTCTAACTAGGTCCCAGACTCCTGGGGCATAGGGCCTGAAAGCCCCTGGAGCCTACAGAGAATTTTTCTTCTAAAGTCAACGAGTTGTACAGGCCTAGGTGAGCTTTCAAGGTACCCAAGAGGCCATGTCCAGACTTTGTTCCTCTTGGGGTGAAACCCAGAGACATGGCCACAGCCTAGGTGCTGCTGCCCAGCTGAGTGCCTGCCCCCCACTCCCATGTTTCCCCACATCCCTTTCCTCTGTGCACTGAGAGGGGCAGCAGATCATCCCTCGCCGTCCAGGACTGGGGCCACAGGTCTCTGTAAAGACAAACTCCTTGAGTTCTGTCCATCCGCAGTAGTACCCCATTCATCCTCCCTGCAGTTCAGCGGTCACTCTCCCATCCATCCTGAGCTGGCACTGAAAATCCCCCTCTACCACCAAGCCTTCCTTCCCAGACTAACACAGAGGGAAGGGTAACTTCCTGACCCCTTGTCTAATAAAGAGGGACCTCCCAAGGCACCTGACTTCCTCAGCTGACCACCCATCTTACGAAGCTGGATCTTACTGCCAGCCTTTACGTTTCCTGCTGGTTCGCCTGCTTTTGGGGCTTAAACCCCCGAAGGCAGACATGACAGGCTTTCATCTCCCTCCATGACAGGGGTTGCGGCTGAGGGGGAGGCCTCCCCTTCCTCTTCCAGTTCTCCACCCCCAGGGCAGGAGAGCTCCTGGCCACAGGAACTGGGGAGAGGGAGCCAAAGGGTCTGTGTAAACCTCAACACTGTGCCACCTACAGGTCTTCTGAATATACTGAGAAAAGCAGAGTTGCTGAACCACAGACACCTGCGGCCTGGAGACCACACAGAATCACAAGAGGTGAGGGGATGGAGAGGTGATGACAAAGAACGGGACCGGGGGCACTTCCTTACCCAGTCAAGGGCACCCGATGAGATCTACCTGCCGCAGGCCACAACCTGCCAGAGTTGGCTGCACCCTCGGTCAGGGTATCAAAGACTAAACACAACTTTTTATGACCTTTTAGAACCTTGGGTGAGAGGCGAGGGGGTGTCATACTATCCATCCCAGCGCAGAAATTTCCCCTCCAGCCGGGAGCATGGCTCGCCAGCTTCTATGTGCTGTGGACTGTCACAACCTACTGTCCTCCCAGCACCTGCTACTGGTTCCCAAATCTAACCCCTTCTTCCTCCCAAGGCCCCTCATACAATCAGGCTGCAAATGAGGAGCACCCCAGGTCTCCTGGGGGTAAGAGAGACGTGGCTTCAGACCCAGGGATGGCAACCTGCCCTCCCCGAGCTGCCCTCCCTCCAACTGCCTAGCTAGGACAGGAGGAGACACAAGGCCATGCCCCAGAGCCACGCATTCCACGGAAATCACTGTGCTGCATGTCTCAATTACTACCCCAGCCGGGACTGCAATTACCACATTACCCCTAATCACTGAGTGTTTGTTAGTGACGCTCCTCCCCTGTCAGAGCTGCTATTACTCTGCATTAATAGCCAGGCAGTCGCAGGAGGGTTCCTCCTGAACACAGACCACCCACTGCCAGTGCCACCACCTCCCAGGCCCCAGCTCCAACGGGGCAAGGCTCATCTCCTCTGCTCCACCTTTGGCTAAACTCATGTCAGCAGGAGGCTGGGGGGAAACTGGGAGAGGTCCAGGCATGTGTAAAGGCGGAGCAACACGGCTTGCGGGAGCAACCAGGCTCCCTCCCTGACCTGCCCTTGTCTTCACTGTTCATGCTGGCCCAGACCCACATCACCCACGCAGCCTCACACTCAGACTTGAGCCCCTGGGTCCTCTTTTTGGTGAGGAACTGGCTCATGGTCTTGCAAGGGAGCCCAGCACATCTACCTCATAGACCACGCTGTCTGCAGGGAGACTCCTAGCCTCCAGCTTACATCGTGCTAGTGTTAAATCTCTCTGTCCCCGGGTGAGGCTACGCCGTCTCCTACAAACTTCCAAGGGCGGCTATCCTGCATCTCCTTTAGTTGTTTCTAACTTCAAGCTAAACAACTTTCAGTTTCTTCAACTAATTCTCCCAGGACTAGCTGAGGCACTTCCCCACTAGATATTCCTCATGCATACGCATGAGTTCACTCAGGGCACTGCTCCATCAGTCAATAAACAGGAATATCTTCCAGCAGCAAGGCCTGGGGACAGAGCTCAGAGTGGAAGCAGCAGCCAACCTCACCTGCCTCGGCTGCACACCTCTGAGCAGCCTGCTCTGCTGGCAGACCCTCCGAGCTCTGCTACCTCGTGCACCCAGCTAGCTGGTATATGAGTGTGTAAAGGGGGAGCCCGAGGCACACGGGACTGTGCAGTCCTTACTCCGGCAAGGAGATTCCCCTAGACCACCTGGGGAGTGTGGGGCTTATCATGACTCTGCTCAGCACGGAGGTGCACCACGTCTTACTCCCATGAAGAGCCCTTCACCTGAGCCTTCCTGTCGCCCTAGGTTTCCTCTCCATGGCGTCCTTTTTAGTATGAGGATAAATGGGAAGACGGTGAGAGCACCTGTTAACTGAGCCGGGCCCCATCCAGGCCTCACCAGCTCCCCAACATTGTGTCAACTCCTGGAGGTCTTGCAGGCTCTCTGGCGTCAGTGGTTCCTTACTTACCTTATCAGATAAAGCCAATCCCCCTTAGCTTGACATTTGGGATCTTTAATAATGTGGCCTAAGTCTACTGGCCAGCTCTCTTGGCCACTATTCCCACATCCCCACCCTATCCTTACCATGCTCAGTATTCCTCATACATACTCATCAGGCAATGTCCACCGCCTGACACCACTGTCTGCCTCATTCCTCTTCCACTCTTGAAATCCTACATTTCCCCCCAGACCCTGGAGCAAGTGTTCAACAGATGTTTGTGAAATCACTGAACCAACGAATGAACTTGCCGCCTTCCAGTCCACCAGCAGCTTGTCACGTGTCTGAGCACACGGGGAACAGCACGTGCATCTATGAGTGACTGGCCCTGGTTGGTCACCTCCCCTATGCCTGGCAGCAGTGTAGCAGGACGACATAGCTCCCCTGGATTGTGCACTGAGGCTACCTGATGCCAGGTGTCCTGCTTCATCTGGAAGGGCAAAGGGTGGGTCCCTGCTGAGTCTGGGTGACATGTAGGACACCAACTGGGAGAAGAGCAACTTAAACCTAGGAGACGCTCCTCTGGCTTCCGCCCTGGGGACGCACACACAGGGAGCCCAGGGCCTGGGCACTCAAAGCCCTCTTACCTCATTCTCCTCCTCATTGTGGAGTTGCTCCGTGTATGCATCCGGCTTTCGGATCAGAGGGTCCACCAGCATCAGGAAGGCCATGTAGAGCAAAAGGGCACCCACCACCGACAGGTAGATGACAATGATGACCTGAGGAAGACACCGGCGTGCCTGTGAACCGGCATCTGGGGCCAGGGCTAGAAATCCGTTTCTAGTCTTGGGCCATCTGTGTATGGCTGGCAGTCACTCCTCAAGTGCTGCACTGAGAAAGGGCTTGGAGGCAACGTGTGCCTGGAGGGAAAGCATGCCCCGAAGGGAAAGGGAGGGCCCTACTCCACAGAGGAAGTGCTCTGTCCTAACTTGACGGAGTCTACACAGTAGGCATCAAGACAGAAGGCAGATGACAGAGGAAGAAGTCTGGAGCCTAACGTCCTGAGAGGCTCCCAGGATAGAGGTGAGAACACAGGGCCTCCCTGGCTGTAGAAGAGTCCACGATGAAGGGTAGAAAGCAAACAGAAACTAATAGCAAGGAAGAACCGGCTGTGGAGAGGCTGGAAAGCTGTGGCCAGGAAGAGTAAACCTAGGCTGGGGAGCTCATTGCCTCTGTGGAGTGCAGGACGGATGGGGCACGCTGGCCCATTCATGGCACGCCCCTGTGCAGAGTGGCATGGGCAGGTAAGGTGTGCGCTGGGGGAGGAGGTCACGCCTGCCCTCTGATCAGCCCCCCTGTAGGGAGGGGAAAGCCAATGGTAGAACAACAACTCCATGAATCTCTTATATACACAGTGCTTCACAAGCTGGAGTCATTTTGCTTTTACAGAAAAGACAGATTTAATGAGGCAAATTCAATGTTTCTCAGTGTGGGTGCTCTGGGATTTTGGGTGGGATATTTAGCATCCATGGTCCCTGCAATGGTGTTGGTAATACACCTCAGTTATTGGGACCTTCACCCACCTCTAAATACCCACTGGGGGGCTGTAATCATCTGAGTGAGAACACCTGGGATCCCAAGGCTACCAGATGGAGGTGTGACTCAAACCCAGACCTGCTGACTCCCTCTCAAATGCTTTTCCTAATTCTGCAACGCCTGGCCATTGCCCATTTCTGATCTCAGCCCTGCCTTACCTAGACTGTGAAGAAGGGTGAAAAAAAGGAGAACCTCAGGACTTTCAAGTTGGGTGCCCAGCTCAGCCAATAGCCAAGTTCCACTGGACCAATGTCCACCCTGATTGGGATACCGTGTTCATGCCTGTTTAAACAGGGCAAATAATCAGACCTCTCACACGTACCCCAGAAAGACGGAAGGAGAACAGGGGTTGGGTCTTCAATAGGCTGAAGTTGAGGGGAACCTCCTAGGTAGGAGGACTGGGGGAAATGGTAGGAATTAGAAAGTTGTGTCTGATGAGGTCCCCATGCCGGGAAGTTCCTTCCCTGCCAAACAGGGAGAGGCGGCGACATCTGGCTCTGAATTTCGGGTCTCAGGCATCTGGTCCCTGGAGGGTGGGGCCCACTGGAGCAAGTTCAGAGGAGGAGAAAGGCAGCTCCAGGAGGGGCTGCCTCAGGTGGGAGGATGAAAGGAGTTAGGTCTGCGCAGGGCACTGGCTGGGAGGGTTCGGGGACAAATAGCTGCTTTTTCCCTGAGTGGTGAGAACACAGAGGGCTACAGCACAGGGCTCCCTGGAACAGGCAAAAAGGACAGCAGTGACAACCACCGCCCCCAAAATGTGTCTCCAAAGGAGAAACCTGATGGAGGACTCGGCAGTGCCTTTAAATATGAGAATGATTTTTCCAGTGCTGTTTACAGACTATTCAAAGGACAAGCAGAGAAATGCTACAAACTGGAACAGAAAAGGCTACATTAGGCTGGGCATGGTGGCTCACACCTATAATCCCAGCACTTCGGGAAGCCAAGGCTGGAGCACTGCTTGAGGCCAGGAGTTCAAAACCAGCCTGGGCAAGATAGTGAGACCCTGTCTCTACAAAAAACTTAAAACATCAGCTGGGTGTGGTGCTGTGCCTCTGTGGTCCTAGCTTATCAGGAGGCTGAGGTAGGACTGCATGAGTCCGGGAGGTCAGGGCTGCAGTGAGCTGAGATCGGGCCACTGGACTACAACATAGGCAGCTGAGTCAGACCCAATCTCTAAAAAACAACAAAAAAAAGAGAAATGGCTGTGTAATCGGTGAGCACCGGGTGTGCCAGGCGCCTGGCCCAGGATTGTTAGAGCCGGGACTAGGAGGCCGCAGTGGGAGGTTGGGAGGCATGAGGGCCTCTGTTAGGGTGACTTCACGGCCTCTAGGAGACGGGAAGCTCTGCCTGGTGCAGAGAAATCAAAGAGACCTCATGGCGTCCTTCCTTATTCCCTATGGCGGTGGCTGTGCCTATCATCTCTTTCCTGAATTTACCCAAATGATCAACGAGAACAAGGATCAGGAAAATACAAAAGGACCAATCTGATGTCCCTCCCAGCACCCCACGCCCAGCCCTAGTCCACGGCTCTGATGCTTTTTAGAGGTGCTTAGTCACTTTGGAAGCTTAATTAGACTGAGCTCCAGGAGCGCAGGCCGACCTCCCCACTGGCAGCATCTTGCACAGTGCCCAGAACATAGCAGGCACCGAAAAGAGATTTACGGGATGAATGGAAGGAGAGAGAGGAAGGGAAAAAAACTGGAAAGGATGCAGGGGAAAGGGAGTCTCATGCAGCTCTAACAGGGCTCTCCCATCTCACTGTAGTGGGAAACCACTGGAAAGAGAGCAGAGAAGGGAGCTGGCTCCAGGAAGGTGTGGGGGGTGGGTCCCTGTGTCCATACGAGGCCAGCTTAGAAGCCAGTCTCATAGTCATTGGAATTCCAGAATACAGTGGAACACTGCAGGTGTAGGCCAGCCCGGGAGAGGGGATGGTATGTGGGAGCCCCGCCGGCTCCCGGAGACCCTGGCATTACCTTGATGGTGGTAGTGCTGCGCTCCTCATACCTGCACTCGCACAGCAGGCAGTAGGCCTCCACGTCGTGGCCGGGCACTGGCATGGGCTCCACCACGTGCAGGCAGTTGCTGCAACAGAGACAGACAGGGCTGTCAGGGCAGGGCTGCCAGAAGGTCTTAAAGCCTCCAGACCAGGGAGCTGAGAGGTAGGGGCTGGGCAAAGGTGAAGGGTGCTCCCAGAGGGGGCCGAGGGCTTATAAAGGGTTAGGCTGGCAGAATCCCTTCCCAACCCACAGCCTCAGAGCCCATGGCCCTTGCACATCAAAACCAGCTCTCCAAACTGTGCCTACGGTGCCAGCACCAAAACCGTCAGTGTTCCAGAGTTCTGCCCCCAGCCACCTTCCTCATCTCATGCTATATTCTCCCTGCATGCGCTCATCTGTCCCAAAGGTTCAACTCAGAAGCTGATGGGTCTTACATCAGAATCTCCAGTCAGGGCCGCTCTCCTCTTATGAGCGACAGGAGTCACCACTTTGCATGTCCGACTGAGACTATGAACTCTACACCCACCCCTGCATATCCTTTGCCCCCAACTCTCTAGTCCTGCAAACTGCCTCCCATTCCCAATGGCAGACAGAACACCTCTCCCGTCCACTTCACTGTCCGGGTCAAACCCTGGAAATCATCCTTGACACTGCCTTCCCCTCATCTATGAATCCACCAACGGCCAGTGATTTTTCTTCCCTAAACATTCCTAGAACCCATCTCCTTTATTCTCTCCCACCGCTGTGTCTTAGCGCAGGCCTTCACCCTGTCTTCCTTGGACAACCGCCGAGCCTCCACACTGCCCTCCTGCCTCTAGCTTGGCCTAATATGTACTACCTTCCCATGGCAGCCAAGCAGTCTTCCAGAACGCAATCCTGGCCATGTCATTCCCCAGCTGAAGCCCAGTCAGTGCCTCCACAGAGCCACCAGGGCCAACACAACTGTTCTGCCAGGGGTCCCAACCCACCTCAGACCAGCTCCGTCTCCTGCCACGTCTCCCTCACCCACCTCCCCATCCTCCAATCACACTGATCTGCCAGGCTGCTCTCTGAATGAGCCACACACTCTCACCAGGAGGGCATGGCTTTGCCACCTCCCCGCATCTTAACTCTCAGCTCAGCCGCCTATGCCCAACAGCCAGCTTCCCCCAACTCCCCTGGCCATCTCTTCTTGGCCACCCCGCTCCCCTAATGCACTGCATTGGAATCCAATCTTTACTTGTGCTGTCTCCCAGGAGATGTACATCCTTGAACACAGGGTTATGTATTATAAGTCTCCATATTCCCAGTGCCTAGCTCGGTCACTAAGTGACTGCCAAAGGAATGACATGTCTTAAGAGTAGCCCTCCTTAGCCCACTTTCATCTAACAGCACTCCTGAGTAAGGCAGGGTAAAGATCATAGGTTCCACATCGAAAAACAGGGAAACAGGCTTAGGAGGCAAAGTGGCATCTCCATAGTGGTGGTGAGGCCAGGACCCAAATCCAGACCCTCAGCCTCAATGTCTTTACTTCTGACTCAGCCTCAGTGGGGCCTGGGCTGGTGCCTGGCTTGTCTCAGGCCTCTCATTCCCAGCCTTCCACAGATCAGCATGGTTCCAACCATTTGGTTCATGGACCACACTGAGAAAGCAAAAAACCCTACAGAACGCACTTCATCACTACCAGTAGAAAACACCAAACCCCTTAGCAGTGTGTAGAAGTGAAGCGGGTGTCATGCTGCAGTGTACCTGGGCTCTATCCTGGCTCTGCCGCCCAGTGTCTATAGCCTGGGCCTGTCCCCTCCTCTGTGAGATAAAGCGGCTACACCAGGTCATCTTTAAAAGGTCCTTCCAGCTCTGACAGGAATCCTGCAAGTCAAGCACGGCTCCCTTCTGAGCCATAGGGCTGGGTTTCTGGCAGAAGCATCAGGGTGTGTGATGTAAAGATCATGTGCTGGAATAAGAATGGGATGTCCTCTAAAAGGCTCTGTTTTCCTAAAAATCTGTATGTGGCATGCATGAGTTTATCTAAACCTCTCATGACCCAGTTCCAACCCTGCGTCCAACGCGTTACTCCCTGCTGTGAGCACATCTCCCTCCCTGCTGTAACTGAAAGTGCCACTTTCAGGTCTTGCATGCTTTTTCCTCTGGGAGGAAGGGGTTGAGGACCAAGGGTCACCCAGGGCGCTTGGCTGTCATTCCTGCCCAGAAGGAACGCCATCTTCCCTTCTCCAGGAAGTCTCTACAAGCCTCCAGATTGCTCCCTTTCCTGAGCCACACTGGGTCCTGGGTCTAGAAGGTCACACCAGTGCTACAGTGGGATCTATGGGTTTCTTCTAAGGCCAAGGTGTCACAGGCAGTTTGGTAGGGCTGACCTGAGTCCTTCCATGGGGGATCCTGCTAACCAGGGGAACAGCAATAAGGAGCTGAAATAGTTCTGCTGTCTCTGGCTCTCCTGTGTTTGTGGCAACTTATTTAACTTCTCCAGGCCTGGGATTCCTCATTTATAAATGGAGACTAAACTTGGTCATTGTCTTTCAAACTGCACTCTTTTGGGTCCCACAGGAACCACTGTACGGTGGGGTGGCAGTCAGGGAGGGGCTGAGGGACACTTCCCTCTCAGCCAGAGCAATTCCGTCTTTACTTTCTATAGATTTTGTTTCCAAAATGGATTTTGTTTGCAGAAGGGTTCTATTTTAACAAGTTTGAAAGGCAAGGGACCAGCCAACGTATTAAGTGCCTTCCTGCTCTGGGAGCGTCTCTAATAACACATCTCCTTGCCAGACCCACCAAAGGGGCAACACTGGGGTTTTTGCCTTTACATGCATATATGGTTATAAACTCTCAACACTAGATGGCAGGATACCAACAACACAGGAACATACATGGCTTGGCCATTAAACCTGAGGACCGCATCTCAGAGGGTCTGGCTTTACTCTGCACAACCAAGGCGAAGGGTGCAAGTGTTCTTTAGCAGGGACCAACGTGACACCAAAGTGAAAACATGGCAAGCCAGAAGACCCACTCAAACTGGCCTCCTCCTCTTGCTCAGATCAATGTCAAGGCCCTACCTTACCCTTAAGGGGCTCCAGGCAAGTGCATGATGACTCCCAGTCAAGGTCAGCATCACTAGGTCCTAGAATCCTGGAGTCTTTCCTCCAGCCTCAGTTTACACCTACCACCCTTAATGAAACTGCCCCGAGGTTCTTGATGTAAGGCTATTCATCAGGTAGCGCCTTAATTCTGACTTCTAAGGGGAAGAAGGAGATAAACTATAGCCCGAGAGGTCTAGACAGGACTCCATCCTCTGCAGGCATCTGACTTTGGGTTTTCAGGCCATCTATAACTCCAGGACAGAGAGAGTGTTCCTAAATTTGCAAGTGTCTGACTGCACAAGGAGTGTGGGAGACAGCCTTGTTATCTGGTGAAGGGCTAAGACAGCTCATCAAAGTATTTACTGATGCTATTTGAACTATAACCACAAGATACCAGGAGATTACTCGCACTTCTGCTAAATATAAGGCCTGCGCTTCAGGAGGGGCCTACTTTCTCAGTCTGTGGTATAAGTTTGACCATGACTATCTATGCGGCCACCAGTAAGGCATGATAATATACATTAACGATATCAGCTAACATTTACATAGGTGCTTATTATGTGCTAGGTATTGTTCTAAGTGCTATACTTACCTGTGCACACACACAAACACATACATACTTAATAGTCAAAATGTCGCCATCATTTACAGAAAAGGAAATCAAAGTGCAGTGGAGATTAAGTAGTTTGTCACACAATTAACAAGTGGCTAAGCTAAATTTGAAGTCAGGAAGGCTGAACACAGAGTCTATCTATCTAACTAGACTGCCTCTCAGAAAATCACTGACAGTCTCGGCGTTGGAAATTCAATGAGTTTCAAAATTCTCAAATGTTACTCTGGATCAACTGCATCCTAAGCAGCAAAGGAACTTTTAAGAAAGGTTACCGCCTCCCCTCCCCCTCACTCTATTTGAAGAATCAAAATCCGGGGTTATGATGGTACTGGGAATCTGTATTTTCCCAAAGCTCACCTGTTCTGAGAAAGCAGGAGAGGCAGCAATGACCTGGACCTTCATCTGATGTTGATCCCTTCCACAGTGACCTCAGCCCATCTGCGCTCGGGGCCCTCCAAGGATGGAGCTTCCTGGGTCCCAAAACTGCCTAGCTTAGAAATGCTCCCTCAACTCATGCTTACGTCGGTTTCCCTGAAGCCTTTATCCATTGGCCCCAACTCTACACCAAGAAACCCCACTGAACTTAACTGATGCCCCCAGGACCAGCTCCCACACATCCCACCTCCCATAACATGCCAGCTCTCAATCACCGTGTGGCCCCAAGTCCTCTCGTCTTTAGGCTCTCCCTGCTTCCTTAAACCATTACTTCCAGGACAATGTGGTAAAAATTCCCTTCACCACACTGGTCTCCTTTCTCTGAATGAATTCTGGGTTACTCTTTTTTTAAAAGTGAGGTACCCAGAAATGAATTCAAGACTCTATTTCTTTGGGCCTCTGTCTAAGCTATTATAAAATGGGAGCAAAATCCATCCCACGTACCTTACAAGGATGCTATGAGACTGGCACAGAGTAACACATGTAACACAGCTTTGTAAAAGCATTAGGTATCCCGCGGTATGTGGTCATAATACCTACCTCTCCCAACTTCTCCACCACCATTCTGTATACTCACTAAAGACCAATGTTCAAAGCAAAACAACAAAATCCACTCCTCTAGCCACGGATCCCTGAGCTGGAATTCAAGACACCTGGGTCCTGTTTCCATAGACAGTGGACAACTATGGAATTGGTTCTGCAACATGAAAAATTATTCCTTTGAAAGGCTCTCCATAGGAATGGGAGAGCATGCTTATTCTGAAGGGTCCAAGAACTCTAGTAAACACCCATAACTTTGACTGGGTATAGCAGCCAAGGGCTTGTGTGTAATGCCTTACCAGTCCTTCTGAGACACATTCTGGTTGTAAATGTGCCCACTGATGTTTCTGTAAGGTGGACAGATGCATTTGCACCGGATGTCTTCAGAACTCTGGAAGAGAAAGCACATGTCAAGTATGCGGAGACCCTGCCTGGGGTTCAGGTTCCAGCAAGATTGTCAACTTTCTTTTTCCCATCCTGTTAGGTGAACTGTATTTATGCTCTCAAGCTTTCCGCATCCCCAAGTTCAAGTCCAGCAAGGACTGCCTCTGTCGGAAGCAAGTTACAGCACAGGGTCTTCAAGACAGAAAAAGTCCAGGTGGCAAATAAGACTCACAGAAAGCTGTCTAGGGCTGCCTGTCCCTAAGTAGAGTGCTTAGAGGAATGGGAGGAAATGGGTGGGTGTGTGTGGGTGGGTGGGTGTGTGTGCGCGCACGCGCACGCACCAGAGTGGCAGTCCTCTACCCCAGACCCCACAATTGCGTGTGCACCTCTGTCAGTGGACTTGACAGCCAGCTTCTTTCCTACCTTCCATCTCTAACTTCTTAGGTTAGGACTGGGGAAACACAAAGGGCAGGGGTGAATAAGAACAAGTGGATCATTTCTGTGAGAATACTCAAGCAAGCCCTTTGAGAGTTCTTCCCTTCTGAGTAAGAGATATCACCACAAACGTCTTCACTAATTAGGAATTCTGAGGAGGGAATGGAAGCAAATGCTCAGCCTTAACCTTACTTCAAGGCCTGGGTGACCTTTAGTTCTACAGATTTACCCAAACAGCTCCACAGGAATGTCCCCCTGAAGAATGGAAGTTACCTCAGGAATCCTGGAACTTAGGTGGGTCACTCTTCATAACAGAAACTTCAATCCGTACAGGACTTTACATTTACAGGCCGTTTTTACACTGCTATGTAATTTGATTTGCCCTAGCAGAGTAATAGATACAACCGCTACTACAGGCGGTAGTTCTAGCATCCCTAATCTAAACATTCAAAACGCTCCAAATCTAAAACTTGTGAAGCACTGACAGGACCATGAAGATGATGTGAACACTGCAGAAAAGCACCTACAGATGTGGTAAAAATACGTGGCGGGCTTCTTGAAGGACTAGAACAGAGTGCCTTCCTAACAGAAAAAGGAATCATGTCAGTTTATAAAATCAGAGACTTCTGAGACAAAAGCTTATTAATGAATCAGGTGACTGGTAAAAGCATTTTTAAAAGCCATCTGGCAGAATGCCTCATCTCTAGGGGACCCACTTCCTGGTCCCTCTACTGCTTCAGATACTTCTCACCTAAAAGTGTAACACAGCATCATAGCAGGACACAGAAAGCCTGCACCGCCAGGTCTAGCAGCTCACACAGGTATTCTGGTGGTGCTGCTGTACTTAGTTACCCTGCACACGTTATTTTTTTCACTGTGTTAATAGGACATCATACTTTTCACTGTTAAGTACTTACATGTAAGAAAAGATTTATCTGTAACATATAAATTCATTGTCTGGAATACTGGTGATGCCAACCAACCAGACTTTGCACACGGGTAGCTGAGATAGTGACACCTTTGCTTTCTGATGGTTCAGTGTAAATAAACTTTGTTTCCTGCACAAAACTGTTGAAAATATTGTCTAAAATTACCTTCAGACTATGTGGATACAGCAGCGTTTATGAAACATAAACGAACTTCAGGTTTAGACTTGGGTCCCCTCCCTAAGATATCTCATTTTGTATGTGCAAATACTCCCAAATCCAAAATACCTGAAACGAAAAATACTTCTGGTCCCAAGCAAAGGAAGTTATGGAGAACTTAGATAACTTCTCCAAACTTCCTTGCTGGAATTCCCCCACTGGTCTGTCTGATCCAGAGTGCGAGCCCGTGCTCTGTGCCCCACCCTTCCCCGCTCCTCTCCCGAACTATCCTTAGGGAGGCCTGCAGCCTGGAACCTGAAAGAAGACCACTACAAAAGTTCGGCCCGTGAGTGAGTGAGAGGCAGGCTTAAGGAGCAGCTACCTCTGAGTCAGCCCCGTAGACAGGGTGGCCGTGCACGGTGGTCGTGACCAGGTGCTCCTGGCTCACCTCCCTCACCTTGTTGGCTTCAGCTGGGGGCACCAGCAAACACCCGACCACAGCCGCCAAAGATAAGAGCTTCATGCTTATCAGGCTTGTGGGTCAGCAAAGCCGGACACCTGGAAAAAGAGATACGGAGTCGGAGAAGGGGAAGGTGGCCACACCGCAGCCAGCACGCTAGGCCCTTAACCATCTTGCCAAGAAGTGGGACTGGGGTTGGGGGCTGGGCTCCAGGATTCCAAGGCCTGCTAAACCCGGTCGCCAAACGCTGCCTTCCCTCCCGCCCAAGCCTCCCGCTCTCCGCCGGCCAACTGGTGGGCCAGGCAGAGGGGGCCTCGCCGAGACACAGCCGCCAGGGGCCTCTAGTTTCTTCTCAAGGCCCGGCTCTGACCCGCGCATCGCGTCCCACCGCCCTCCGCCATCTCCGCCTCGGCCCGCCCCGCAGCTCCTCCCCGCTTGGGCCCGACGGGAACTTTGGGTGCAAGCCTGGGACCCCTGCTCTGACGGCGAAGGCCAGTGCCCACCACGCCCAGACGTCTTGGGGGGGACTGGGACCCCTAGTGCCCCCGCGACCCCCATCCCCTCCCCCAATGCCGCGTTCACGAACCTGCAAGCCCCGCCGCAGCCGCACACGACCCAGCTGGCCCCGCCCTCTCCTAGCTTCTATTGGCTGCCAGAGCAGCCCCCCAGCCCAACCTCGCTGTCGCCATGGCAACAAGACCCGCCTTCACCTGGGCGTGGAGACTCTTGCGCAAGGGAGAGGCGGGCATTTCTCAAACCCAAGCAAACCAGAAAAGGGAACGTCAGCCTTCCAAACTCATGGGGAAGGGTCTCTCCTTTGTGTGGCCTGTAGAACTCTCACTGCAGTGCTTCGCCCTTCCTTGTGTTATAAAGCTCAGCTTGTTTCATCCTGCTGTTTTAGAGAGAAAGCACTTTATACACTGCATGCTAGTAACATCAACAAAAATGGTAAGAGAGATTGAAGGGCTTTGTCCTCATTAAAAATCTGGAAATGTTACTTAGGGATCCACATCTTTGCTGCGGAAGACTTTCTGCTAGGCAACGCCTCTACCCCTACACACACCCCTGAAAAGGAGAAATCGAGGGTTGAGATGGGCTGGTGCGGGCTGGGCCTGTGAGGAGTGCGCACAGCAGCGTCCTCAGCCCGGTCGCCCTACCCCACGCTGGTGCTGGGCCTGGCAAAATGGGCCAAAGTGAGCATGGCCAGGATGCAGGGGTGGGGGTCCCAGGCTGTTATGGGGCAGATGTGAACTTCTTGTCAGCTGTCAAGGAAAGAGGAGTCATCTGAATTCAGGGCACTAGACTCGGAGTGGGGACACAGGGCCTTTGACCCTGGCCCTGCCTGCTGTGAAGCTGTGTTAGCTTGGAAAAGATACCTCCCTTCTCTGGGCCGCAGCTTCCCTTACGTCCCTTATCTGTAAAATGATTTGGCTGGATTTTAAGATCCCCTTCAGCTTTGATATGTTGGGATTCCTTAGGGCTGGGGGCGGTATCCATATGGCCCCAACTTGAGGTTGGTGGCTGGATTGGGTCCAGGTGGAATCAAGCCCCTCGCAGGCCCTGTGAACTGAGATGGGCACTTACCTGGAGGCTACTGAGTTTATATTCCTGTATCCTATGCTTATGTCTTATTCCTTTTTGTATCCTTGCCACCTGGCAGAGTGTCCTGTGCTTGGTGGGTGCTTAGGAAGTGTTTGCTAAGCTGAACTGGTAGAATTAAATTAAACCTAGTTGGCAGGGGCAGGCGCAGGAGGCCTGTGGTGTGATGCAAAGGTCAGGCTTTGGAGTAGAGTGACCAGGGCAGGAATCCTGGTTCCTCCCTTCCTAGTTGTGTGAATTTGGGTGTTTCCTTTAGGACACCGCCTTTGGGTCTTTGGAATCCTTTCAGAAGTCTCTGTTTCCATGTCCATAAAATGGGATTCATATTGCCAAACTTTCAGGGTGGTTGTGGGGATCTAATGAGTTTATATGCGCAAAGCACCTAGAACAGCATCTGGCACAAAGAGGGAAGCTCTTTAAATGGAAATGTTAGCTCATTACGGAGGTCAGAATGGCTGCTTTGGGGAGCAGGCTCTGGCAGAGACAGGATGCCTACCTCGCGGGGGCAGAAGGGACTGTTCAGGTACTAGAAAAACACACTTCTTCATCCCATATATGTTCTGTGTGGAGGTGGGGACTTTCATGGGGACAAAAGCATGGGGCTGAGTCTGTCACCTCCAAGGGATGACCCTCTGACCCACAACACTAAAGATACCCAATACTGAGTTCACTATCTTCCTCATTAAACAGAAAGGGGGCCTTCCACTGTCATTCTGCACTTCTGCAGGTCCTGGATGGGGCGTCAAACTGCCTCTGACTCCTCTCTCCTATTTCCACATCCAGTCTATCCAGCTGTCCCCAAGAGGCAGCATTCATCTCCCTGCCTGTGTCTTTCCTTGGCTAGCACTCTGCTCTCTGAATGCCTCCCTTCCTCTGTCCTCCTAGGTCCATCCTGCCTTCCTCCAACTGTCTTTAGCACATCGCTCATTGCTCCATAATCCCTGGTAGCAAGCACCCTGTTGCATGTAATTCAGACCCCTCCATTTGGCAACCAAGCCCTGGTTACCATTTCTGCACTTCCCCACCCCATCTCTTCACTGGTTCCTCCCCCCACCAGCTGTCCCTGCATTTGACTTTGCTCATTGCAGTCCTCCATAGGACATTATCACCCCCAGCCCTACCAGTCCTTATCTTTCATCTCATTCAAATCTCTGCCCAAGCACTTGCCTTGCAGGAGATTTTCCCAAGTAATCCTACCTGACCCAGGGCATCGCACGCCCATACATCCTCCACGTGCCTGTGTTTATGAGCCACGCCAGCGAAGTGAGTCTGAACTATTCATTCAATTTAATTCCACAAACACGTGCCAAACACTGTCTGTGAGCCAAGCTCCAGGGCTCACAGATGCTAGGTACCCCAGGGATACAACAGACAAATCACATGCAACTCTGCTCTCAAGTAACGCACAACCTAACAGGGGAGCAATCACGTGGTCGGAATGTAACATAGAAAGTGATGTGTTATAGAAGCAAAGCGGCTTTGTTGTCTGTGGTGACACCCGAGGTTTGTTGTCTCGTGGCCATGGAGATCAAGGATGCAGACACACAAAGACTGAGGTTAAGAGTGGACATTTAATAGGCAAAAGAAGGAGAATAGCTCTCTGCTACAGAAAAGGGTCCCGGAAAAATGGGTTGCTGATTCAAGGTGAAATGCAGGCGGTTTTATAGATGAGCTAGTGGGGAGAAGGTATCTCATTTATATAGGGCACAAAAGACCAGTTAGACCAGGTGTGCCATCTGCATAGGGCACACATCTCTGGCAGCCCCACCCCAATCTTTATCATGCATGTGGGTTCTCTGCTTGAGCTTCTCCATGTTGCCCAGCTTTCTTATCGTACATGTGCTAACAAAAAAGGGAAGGTGGAGCCCCATGGGGCCGCGCCTGGCCTCCAGGTAGCCCTGTCTATGAGTGCAGCTGCCAGCTGACTTATATACGTTTGGTTGCTCTTTGTTAGAAATGATTGCTAGGGCTGCTTCTTATTAGACGGGAAGTTCTGCCAAGGACTTGTTTGTGCTCACTATCTGCCGAAATAATTTCTATCTCCTGTATCAGAAGAGCTTTTTCCCTCCAAATATTTTTCGAGCACTGTGCCAGGTGCTGGGAATATCTCAGTAAACAAGACAATCCCTGTCCTTGTTCTCACAGAGCTTGAGGTTTATTGCAAGAAAATGACAAATCAACAAGCAATTGCAATTCAGGGTGGTAAGAGCTGGGCTGGGGGAAGGCTGCAGAGGCACTCAAGAAACCTAGACCAAGGGCCAGGGGTGCCCAGAATGGTGGAGAGGGGCTTAGAGGGCACTGAGGGCTACCTGGGCTGGGCCGGAGTGGTGGGGGGAACAGTGTCTCACCCCCAAGTGGCCACATCCTAATCCCTGGAACATGTAAATTTTGTCTTACACAGCAACTCTGCTTTCAAGTAATTTTGTAATCATATTATTTGCAAATTTAATTAAATTAAGGCCTTTGGGTGGGGATGATTAGATTATCCAGGTGGGCCCAAATTAAGATGGCTCCTTAACAGAGGAACCTCTTCTGGCTGCGGTTAGAGGAGGAGACAGACGTGGCAGTGGGGTCAGAGCGAGGATTTGAAGATGCAGGCAGGGGGCCACCAGGCAAGGACTGTGGGTGCTGCAGAAGCTGGTCAAGGCAAGCCAGTGCATTCTTCCCTAGAACTTCTAGAAGGAATGCGGCCCTGTAAACACCCTGATTTTAGTTCAGGAACACCTCTGTCAGACTTATGGGCTACAGAGCTGTAAGAGAATACGTCTGTGTTGTTTGAAGCCACCAGGTTTACGGTAATTTGTGACAGCAGCCATGGGAAACAAATACTGCCAGGAAGGGTGGGCAAAATTTGGGACACAATTCAGAAGCAGGGTGATGGTGAGGAGGGCATGCTGGTGGGGGCAGGGGCGGTGTAGGAAGAGCAAAGAGTTGGCACTGGGGAAGTGCAGGGAGAGGCAGGTAGGGAAGGAGCTAACGGTTCAGTTTGGCTCGATCCTAAGACAAGCAAATGGGAAGGGAGGACAGAGAGCTCAGTGACATCAGAGTCAGAATGTGAGCCAGGAGGGAGCAGGGAGCCCCTGGCTCGGGCTCACCGAGAGGGTAAAGTCCAGGTAACCTCGGCAACGTGCTCTTTCCAGCAGGGGAGGCCTAAGGACGCTCTGGAGCCTTCCACTGCCTCCTCTCGGCACTTAGCCTTCCTCCGAGCCCCAAGTTTGCAACTCTAGGACCCAGGCCCAAACCCATACCCTCTAGTTCATGCTCACTTTTATCCAACAATCCTAAAATCAGTTTGACTTTATGAGGCGAGGCCTTGGCATCCATGCCACAGCTGAGGGACTGAGTTCTTCCTCACTCCCTGTCCCTACTGTTGGTGCTCCTGGACAGGGGCTGACCGTCATCACTCCCAAATGGTGTCTACTCTCCCTGGCATCAACTATATGCCCTGCTTGTCCTCTAATCCCCACTGAAGCTTCTCTGTTCTGTGTCTCATAACCTCAAGCTCCTATGAGATGATTAACTTCCTAATTTTTGCATTAGCAAGCATGTATTAGACATACTAAAAGATCAACCTAAACGGAGAATAAAGTTCAGGTGATAGAATGCAGATACGTGTTAACACTCTCAAAGGGGAAGTAATGTGGGGGTACAAAGGAGTGCTTGACCCCCCCCTTAAAGGACTTTGCCCTCTAGTCACAGATGGCAGGTCAGGTGCCTGGTGATGTCCTTGAAATAGGATGGGCACCATCCTCAGATCCCTGAGTAACTTCTATCTCTCTGGCCATAGCAGGATTTCTCAGGCATCAGGGAAATGGGGGCACTGAGCTAAGGGCAGAGAGTGCCCTGCTGTGCAGTACCTTTTCCTGGCTTGGCAAGGCCCTGGACAGGCACACTTTTTTTGGCTGGCGTCCCCAAATTTGCCTTTTTGCACACACACACACACACACACACACACACACTGCTCTCTCAATACCACTTGACTAAAGCAACCCTTAAGCTAAGAGCAATTACTTTTTTTTTTTTTTTTTAAGAGATGAGGGTCTTGTTATGTTGCCCAGGCTGGTCTTGAACTCTTGATTTCAAGTGGTCCTTCTGCTTTGGCCTCCCCGTGTTGGGATTATAGACATGAGCCTGTGTGCCTGGCTGAATTATATTTTAATTGAACAAAATTAGAATAAAAGCATTATTCTACCTAAAGCTTAATAAATGACAAACGCTGGTTTACTATTTTATACACACACACACGCACACACACACACACACACACAGACAGCTGTAATACACACATATTTAAATTGATATGCTAGACCCAGTTTGTGTCAGGCATTCTATCAGCAGTTGCCTATTAGGCACTCTGATATGCACAGCCCTGGGTGCTATGCATTCTGCCGCCTCTGTTGTGTTTTTCTTGGTTCAGCTCCCACGACTGCACATGCTCTTTTGGGGGTAGACTTCATGGCACTGCATAAATAGAGGATAGCAGCTCACTTTTTGGTTTCACTGTTCTTAACTGGGTCAAATATTTTGGGTTTTTGTGTGTTTTTCAGCTCGCAGTAGTGAGTAGGAGGCAGGGTAAGGTCATGGTAAGGTCCTGGGACCAGAAATCATATGTTCTGGCTTCTAGTTTGAACTTACTCCTGTCAAAGCACTAGCCCATTGGAGCTCAGTTTCCCTGAAAAGATTTGTTTAGAGTAGCAATTTTTAAACTTTTGGGTCTTTTGTCCTTTTACACTCTTAAAAATTATTGAGGTTAAGCCAGGCGTGGTGGTAATTCCACACTGTGGGAGACTGAGGTGGATAGATCACCTGAGGCCAGGAGTTTGAGGCCAGCCTGGCCAACATGGTGAAACCCCGTCTCTACTAAAAATACAAAAAATTAGCTGGGCGTGGTGGCAGGCGCCTGTAATCCCAGCTACTCAGGAGGCTGAAGCATTTCTACACTTTGGAAAATGCTGCTCCATTGACTCCTAGATCCTTCCCCTGAGTATTAACAGATCAGGTTCTATCACTTGGAAGCAATCGCTTGAACCCAGGAGGCAGAAGTTGCAGTGAGCAGAGATCACGCCATTGCGCTTCGACAAGAGCAAAACTCCATCTCAAAAAAAAAAAAATTATTGAGGTTATACTGAAGAAAAAAAAATTTTTTTTAATTGAGAACCCTAAAGAACTTTTGTTTATCTGGTTCCTATCAATATTTGCAGTATTAAAATTAAAATAGAAAATTTAAACATGTTTATTTGTTTTAAAATAACAATAAATTCATTGTATGCATAAGCATCTTTTGGTGAAAAAAAGCCCCTATATTTACTAAAAGATAAAATTTAGTAAGAAGAGTGACATTAATTGATTTTTTCTGTAAAAATTTTTTTTTTGTAAATCCCCTTACCATCTGGTTGAATAGAAGACTGGTACCTTCTCACATCTGGTTTTGCCTTCGGTCAGTTGCAATATCACATGTCATCTAACCTTCGGAAAACTCCACTATATGGTTGTTGGAGAATGAGCGAAAAGAGTAAATGACATCTTAGTATTTCTAGGAAAATAGTTAGAACTTGTCTCCCTGAAAGAGTCTTGGAGACTCACAGAGTCCTCAGACCATACTTCGAAAACTGCTGGTTTAGAAGGCCCTAAGTTTCCTACCAGATCGGATACTCTGAAGTCTTTCTGATAATACTCCATGATAGCAATTTTCAAAATACACTTCAGGGAATATGCTCTCAGGAATAGTATTATGGGATGTTATTTTATGCGGGATGCAAACTATATGTGGGAAAAATGTAGTTTCTATGAATAAATTAGTTTGGGGAGCCTTAAAGTAAATTAAATAGGCACATTTTACTACAGTATTTTTTAGATGCTTTGATGTGATAAAATATATTGTGAATCCCTTAAAATACATTATCGTATTTAGTTTTTTCCCACAGTTTGGACCACAAACTAATTTTCAAAGAGCATCCTTCAAGACTAGCGTACCAAGGAACACGCTTTGGGAAATGCTGCCCCATTGGCTCCTAGATCCATCCCCTGAGTATTAACAGATCAGGTCCTATCATTTGGAACCAACTTTTCTCTAAATAAAATTCTACATATGCACTTTGTTTCTTTTAATGCAGAGACTTTATGGTAGCCATTTCTAAGGCTAAGAACTTCAAATTGCTAAAATGGATAAGGTGCATTTTGCTAAAATTTAAATATAAAGAATGTTAGTAATTATGTGAATAGTAATATATATTTATTGGGTAAATGAATAATAATTCCACGTACTGAGCACCTACTACATGCCAGGAACCTTTTAATACATATGGGTGATCAAGAGTGTGCGGTATTAGCGGAGGTATAGACCTACAGGACAGAGAGCCTAGGAATAAATCCGAACAAGTATGCCCAGTTGATTTTACTTTTCCTGAGACAGTGTCTCTGTCACCCAGGCACAATCATGGCTCACACAGCCTTGACCTCCAGGCTCTTGAGTAGCTGGGACTATAGGCATGTGCTACCATGCGGGGCTAATTGTTTTATTTTTATTTTTTGTGGAGACAGAGTCTTGCTATATTGCCCAGGTTGATCTTGAACTCCTGGGTTCAAGCAATCCTCCCACCTTGGCCTCCCAAAGTGCTGGGATTACAGGTGTGAGCCACCATGCCTGACCTTTTGCCCAACTGATTTCTGACAAAAGTATATAAGCAATGAAGTGGAGGAAAGATATCCTTTCAACGAATGGTGCCGGAACAACTGGACATGCATGGGGGAAAAAAAAGAACCCTGACTGAAGTCTCATACCTTGTAAAAAATATAACTCAAAAAGAGAATCATAGACTTAAATGTAAGACTGAAAACTTTAAAAATGTTTAGAAAAAATCATAAGAGAAAATTATTGGAATCTAGAGCTAGGCAAAGAGTTCTTAAACTTAACACCGAAAGCACAATCCACAAAAGAAAAAAAATGATTACTTGGACCTCATCAAAATTAAAAACTTTTGCTCTCTGAAAGACCCTGTCAAGAGAATTTAAAAAAGTATATTTGTACATGACATACCTAATGAAGGACTGGTATGTAATATATATGAAGAACTTTTTATAATTCAACAGTAAAAAAAGTACAATTAGAAAGTTGACAAAGACAAAACATTTCACTAAAAAGGATATATACAGGTGGCAAATAAGTACATGAAAAGATATTCAGTGTCACTAGCCATTAGGGAAATGCAAATTAAAACAATGATGAACAAGTATGGTGGGTCATGCCTGTAACCCTAGCACTTTGGGAGTTTGAGGCAGGTGGATAGCTTGAGCCCAGGAGTTAGAGACCAATCTGGGCAGTACGGCAAAACAGTGTCTCTCCCAAAAATACAAAAAATTAGCTAGGTGTGGTGGTGCACGCCTGTAGTACCAGCTATGCGGGAGGCTGATGTGAATCGTGGTTGTGCCACTGTACTCTAGCCTGGGCAACACAGTGAGACCCTATCTCAAATAAAAAATAAAAAAATAAGGCCGGGCACAGTAGTTCACACCTCTAATCCCAACACTTTGGGAGGCTGAGGTGAGCAGATAGCCTGAGGTCAGGAGTTTGAGACCAGCCTGGCCAACATGGAGAAACCCCATCTCTACAAAAAAATACTAAATTAGCTGGGCATGGCGGTGCATGTCTGTAATTCCAGCTACTTGGGAGGTTGAGGCAGGAGAATTGTTTGAACCCAGGAGGCAAAAGTTGCGGTGAGCCGAGATGGGGCCATTGCACACCAGGCTGCGAACAAGAGTGAAACTCAGTCTCAAAAAAAAAAAAAAAGATAAAAAAATTAGTTGGGTGTGGTAGCACACACCTGTAGTCCCAGCTACTTGGGAGGCTGAGGCACGAGAATTGCTTGAACCTGGGAGGCAGAGGGTGCAGTGAGCCAAGATTGCACCACTGCACTTAAACTTGGGTGACAGAGCAAGAGTAGGTCTCAATAAATAAAAGTAAATAAATAAAAAATAATAATTAAAAATAAAAATAAAATAATGAGCTATCACTACCTATCTATCAGAATGACTAACTACGTATCTGTTGGAATAGCTAAAATTAAAAAATATGTAGTGGTAATTCCAAATGCTGGTGAGGATGTGAAGGGATTGGCTCATTCATACATTGCTGGTGGGGATAGAAAATGGCACCGCCTCTTGGGAAAACAGTTTGGCAGTTTCTTTAAACCTGAAACTACCACATGACTCTCGTCAATTGCACTCCTGGGCATTTGCCTAAAGCAAAGAAGACTTTTATATTCACAGAAAAACCTGTGCATGAATGTTTATAGCAACTTTATTCAAAATAGCCCTAAACTGGCAACCATTCAGCTGTTCTATTATGGGTGAATAAACAAACTTTAGTATGTCCATACCATGAAATAGAACTCAGCAAAAAACAAACAAAAAAGGAAACAACTATTGATATATGCAACACCTTTGATGAATCTCCGGAGAATTATGCTGAGTAAAAATACCAATCCCAATAGTTTGCATACTATATGATTCCATTTATATAAATGATTGAAATGGCAAAATTACAGACATGGAGAACACATTAGCAGGTGTTAAGAAGCGGGGTGGAAGTGGATATAACTATAAAAGGCAAAGTAAGGGATCCTTGCAGTGATGGAAATGTTTTGGATCTTGATTATAGAAATCTTAATATCCTAGTTTTGACACTGTCCTATCATTTAATAAGATGTTATAAGTGATCTTTGTGTATCATTTCTTATAACTACATGCAAATCTACAATTGTATCACAAGTTAATTTTTTTAAAAGCCTACCTGAATTAGTCAAGATGCTAACTTGCAATCTAACTCAAATGTGCTTTGAATATTAAACTGAACCATATAAAATTGCTAACATTTGACTGCTTTTGACATACAAAAATGATGGTTTCATATGGTCCAACCTAATAAATAGTCATGCATTAGCACACGTAACTGGGAAATTCATGTGTAGAACCAGCTTCAGGCACAGTGGGATTCCATAGAGAAATGGTATTCTGAGGCCTCTGTCACTGTCTCCATTTCTTGGCTCTGCTTTCCTCTGCGAACTAGCTTTATTCCCAGGTAGGATCATTTCACATTGTTGGAAAGATGCTGCCAGTGACCTCAACCCTACATTCTTGTGGCTTATGAGCATCAGAGACAAAGTGACTCTCTATTGTAGCATCCATGTGGCCAGTCTCAGGGAAGACTCTGATTGGCTTTGCTTGCATCACATGTTGATCCATCAACCAATTACTGTGGCCAGGTTGATGAATAACTCTGACTGGCCATCTCCCTGGGGGGGTGAGACACCATAATTAACTCCTGTCAGGTCCAATCAGGTGATAAGCAGGGAAAAAACGAGATTGTTTCCTTGTTTTTCACAGGAGGGTGTAAGGAAAGGACTATGGGTAACTTGTTTATTTTACTTTTTCATTAAAATTTTTCTTTAATGAGCATGCATCACATTTACCATTTTTAAAGAGAAAATTATATATATACTCATTATCACATACATATGTATTATATATATTATCACATACTCATATATATATATATATATACACACACACATTCATTATCACAAGGGTAATATTTAGGAGAGATAAACATTCAGGATGAGCTGAAGTCTGTCAAAAATTCTAAGAATACTCAAAGAGGGCTCTTTTATAAAGTTAAATTAGTAACTTAGAGATAGAAGAAGGTGTAGATTTGCTACCTGGAACCAAGGGTGAACACAGGAATAAGAATAGAAATGCAGACAATGTTTTATGTCTATGTTTTCTGCCAAAGATAACTGTCTTTTAATTTTAAAGGGTGTGAACTTGCTTAGCCAGAATGGCAGCCCGAAATGGAGGCCTCAACTGCGAGCAATTGCTCTCCACTCATGTCCCCTGATCACTTATGCGTGGAGTCCTAATTAGGGAAGGGAGTTAGACTGGTAGGAGGAGGGAAAAGCAAAAAGAAAAAGCAGAGAAGCTGTAAATCTGCCTTTCTTCATGGTCCAGAACATACAGCCCTCCTGTGCAAATAACTCACAGTCTTTCTTTCCTCGACTTATCACCAGACCCTCAGCTGATAGAAAAATGCAAGTTAGCTCACTGCAAACTTGGCATCATCAGTATTGCATATAGCGCTTTCCAGCGCACCACACAGGCACCATCCTATAAAATCCCCAGCAAGCCTTTGTCTCCTTTGCAGTCAGCTCCTCTCTTGCGAATTTGTCCATTGCTTTCCTGCAATGTATTTTTCTTTCTCTAATAAATCTGCCTTTCTTTTCTATGACTACCTTGGTATATTCCTTTTACCAGCTGCACCACCAGCCCTAGTTAGTTACTACCCACAATACTATGTATGAGCTTCACAATTTTTTCCCAAGTCCATCTAGTACTGGACTTGGAAAAAAAGACTATGATTCCCTCTTTTCAGGTTTTTTTTTTTTTTTGACAGAGTCTCACTCTGTTGCCCAGGCTAGAAATACAGTGGCATGATCTCAGCTCACTGCACCCTCTGCCTTCCCGGTTCAAGCGATTCTTGTGCCTCAGCCTCTCAAGTAGCTGGGATTACAGGTGCTCGCCACCATGCTCGGCTAATTTTTGTATTTTTAGTATTTTGTTTTGCCCATGTTGCCCAGGCTGGTCTTGAACTCCTGGCCTCAAGTGACCCACCTACTTTAGCCTCCCAAAGTACGAGGTGTGAGCCACCATGCCTAGCCTGACTCTTTAGAGTTTTATTAAAGACTCTTCTACCAGTAGTCAAAAGGGAGAAAATAAACCCCAGTCCTGTCATACATTTTTTTCTTTAAATTTTTTAAATGCAGGTATAACAGGTCTACTATAAAGTGTGTAAGCCCCAGTATACAGCTGCATGAATTTTTACGCTGGAAAACTTGGGTCTAGGAGTCAGGATCCCTGGTTCTGCCACAGCTCTGCTGTTAAATCTCTGTGTGACTCTGAGCAGGGCAGCTCTTTTCCTCCTGAATTTCGGTTGCCCTAATTGTAAAGTGAGAGCTCTAAACAAGGTCGTTATTTTACAAAGTGTGCTATGTGTATGCAAGATGATTCTAAGTGTACTTGGAAGAGAATTTTTTACTTTGTTAGAGATGTATTTTTTATTTTTATTAATTTATTTTGAGTTGGAGTCTTGCTCTGTCACCAGGCTGGAATGCAGTGGTGCGATCCCGGCTCACTGCAACATTGGTCTTCCTGGTTCAAGAGATTCCCCTGCCTCAGCCTACCGAGTAGCTGGGACTATAGGCACATGCTACCATGCCCAGCTAATTTTTTTGTATTTTAGTAGAGACAGAGTTTCACCATGGCCAGGATGGTCTCAATCTCCTGAACTCGTGATCTGCCCACCTTGGCCTCTCAAAGTGCTGGGATTACAGCTGTGAGTCACCATGCCTGGCCATATTTTTTATGTTTTAAACCTTCATATTGAGTTGCAATTTGCACAGAATGAAGTACACAAATCTTAATGGAAGGGTTCAATGAATTATTACTATAACAGCCTGATGGGTTCTTTCTTCCAGCTGCACAAAATCAAGTCCTGAAGACCGAGCCCAGCCACGCCATGAGGGAGACAGCGTTATTACCCAAATCAGTCTCTCTCAGAGAAGGCTCAGAGGTTAAGAGTTTTTCAAAGGTAGTTTGGTGGGCAGGGGTCTAGGGTATGGGGAGTGCTGATTGGTTGGGTCAGAGATAAAATGAGGAAGTCAAAGCTGTCCTCTTGGGCCTAGTTGCTTCTGGGTGGGGCCATAGGAGTGGTTGGTGGGTCCAGGTGGAGCCTGGTGTTAGACATGGAAAAATTCCGAAAAAGCTGCTCTTGGGTTGTGCAACAGTGATGTTGTCTGCAGGAGTCATGGGGGAGGTTGGGTATCTTGTGACTTCCAGAGCAGTGACTGGCAATCATTTATGTCTACACCTTAGCTGAATGCAGGCTTCTCTATCCTCCTAGCCTGGTGGTCTCTCATTAGCTTTGCAAAGGTGGTTGAGTTTTGGGGATGGGCTATGATCCTTTCAACTATAAGCTAAATGTCTCTCAAAGTTAGCTTGGCCCAAGCCCAGGAATAATTAAGGGCAGCTTAAAGGCCAAAAGTTAAGATGAAGTTTAACTAGACCAGATCTCCCCTAATGTTGTAAGTTTCTTACTAATTTTTGCGAGGATGGTTTCATTATCTATGCATAAACTTGTATAACTACAGATGCAAATCATTCCCAGTTCCCCTAGAAAGCTCTTTGTGCCCTAGTTTCCTTCACTGTGAAGGTAACAAGTATTCTGAATTTTTTCAACATACATTGGTTTTTGCCTGTTCTTGAAAGTTCTGTAATTAAATCATACAGTAACTACTCTTCATCGTGCCTGGCTGAGACCTCGATCGCGTTGGTGTCACCACCTGAGACACTGATCATCATCTGCGGAGGTCTGTCCTGCAGACCCTAACTTAACGATGGATGAATGAATACGCTCACATGCACAGAGTGGGCTGGGGATGGTCATTGGCTGCTTTCAGAAGGTGATTGCAGCTAAGTGATCATGACTCCCTGTCCTTCCTCACATTTATTCAGTATAGATTTAATAACACAGGTTCTATGTCAACATGCTTGTGGATAATTAACGTGGTTAAAAGAGTGGTTTTACAAATGACAAAAGCTTTAGGTTCTAAGGCCCAGAGTAAACACCATTAACTGGTAATTCCTCTTTGACCTCCCCTGAGAGGGCCATCCAGCACAAAGTGTACATGAGCAAACAACTTAGAGACAAAGGGATGTGAGGTAAACAGACTTAACTGGGGAAGCTTTTATTGTTCCTAATCTTTTACCCTATGACTTAAAATTCTAACGTAATGAACTGGCTGCCTTCAGCTCATTCCATCAAAACCTTTTGGCCTTCCAAAAGGTTTGAGACTATAATCTGACTTTCCATAATATTTCCCTAATATTTTGCCAGCCACCCCAAGTGAATTCCAACATCTGGTTTTTCTGGGTCACCATTATATTTCTGGAAATTATCAATATTGTTCTATGTAGCAGTTCATTCATTTGCATTGTGAAATAGTATTCCTTTGTATGAATATACCACAATTTACTTATCCATTCTATCGCAGCTGGACATTTGTGTGGTTTCCAGCCTTTGGCTATTGTGAACAAAGCTACTACTATTGTAAATGTCTTTTGGTGGACATATGCCCTTATCTCTCTTGGGTATATATCTAGGAGTAGAATTGCTGAGACATAGGGTACTCAGTGTTATCACCACACACAATCTTGTATGATTCTGGTATGAATATATAGAGGTGTGTTTTACAGGAGGGGAATAAAGATGATCTTAAACTTTTTCAGATTTTTACAGGGATTTTCTAATTTAAAAAGTTTTTTAGGTCAGGCATGGTGGCTCATGCCTGTAATCCCCGCACTTTGGGAGACTGAGGCACGTGGATCACTTGAGGTCAGGAGTTCAAGACCAGCCTGGACAACGTGGTGAAACCCTGTCTCTACGAAAAATACAAAGAACAGCCTGGCATGGTGGCAGGCACCTGTAATCCCAGCTACTTGGGAAGCTGAGGCAGGAGAATTGCTTGAGCCTGGGAGGCAGAGGTTGTCAGTTGGTATCATGCCACCACACTTTAGCCTGGGCAACAAAGCAAGACGCTGTCTCAAAAAATAAATTAATTAATTAATTAATTAAAGGTTTTTAGGTCCTGGTAAACATAATCAGTGGGGGGGGGCATTATTTTTATTTACTTATTTATTTTTGAGATAAGGTTTCACTGTGTCACCCAGGCTGGAGTACAGTGGTGCTATCATGGCTCACTGCAGCCTTGACTTCTTGGGCTCAAGTGATCCTCCCGCCTCAGCCTCCCAAGAAGCTGGGACTCCAAGCTTGTACCATCAGGCCCAGCTAATTTTATTACTTTTGTTTTTTAAGAGACGGGTTCTCACTACATTGCCCAGGCTGGTCTGAACTCCTGGGCTAAAGCGATTAGAATGCACACATTTGTGTAAAGAACTTAGATGAGGAGAGAGCACATGCTTGGAAAATTGCAGAAACTGCAAAGCTGTGTGAAGGTATAGAGGTGGGTTGGGGAGGAGGGTACAGGAGCAGGGAATATCAGGATCCAAAAAGATCTTGTAAGGTTGAAATGAAGGCTGAAGCTAAGTTTCCCACTTACACAAATATGAGAGGAACAGGTAAATGTAACTGAGGATAGCTGAGTGAATAGAACAAGTGTAATGTGACTGACAAGAACAAAGAAACAAGCTAATTTGGCCTCAGGATGAATTAGAGGAACTTAGGACCTAAGAACTCATTTTCTCTAGAATAAGGGTAGTGGTGATCCACCTACTCGGCACCAGCAGCCTACAACTGGGTGCTCTGTTCCATTTTAGGGACACATGCTCCAAGGAACAGACCAGAATGCATTTGGAGGACAGCGGCCAGTATGGTGAAGGCCTCAAACCCTGCCACATGAGGAACAGCTATAGGAAATACGACATTATCCTGGGAAAGAGAAATCTTGGTGGCGATAGCAGTCTTTGGCTATCTGAGGGGATGCCATGTGGAAGAGGAATGGGTTGCCCAGAGAGATTTCTTGCTATCTCTGATGATATTCACACATTTTTTTGGATGGTCACTTGTTGAAGCTATTTCAGAGAGAATTTAAATATCAGATGAAAAGTTTAATGAATGACCCTGAGTTCCCTTTTAACTCTGAGATTCTGTGAGTCTGACTGTGTGACCTTGAACTTGTCACTGAACTTTTTGGAACCTTAGTTCTTCATCTGTAAAATAATAGGGTAGACTGGCTGGGCGCGGTGGCTCACACCTGTAATCCCCACACTTTGGGAGGCCAAGGTGGGTGGGTCACAAGGTCAGGAGTTCAAGACCATCCTGGTCAACATGGTGAAACCCTGTCTCTACTAAAAATACAAAAATTAGCCGGGGGTGGTGGCGCACACCTGCAGTCCCAGCTACTCAGGAGGCTGAGGCAGAAAAACTACCTGCCCCAGGGAGGTGGAGGTTGCAGTGAGCCGTGCCCCATTGCACTCCAGCCTGGTGACAGAGCAAGACTCCGTCTCAAAATAATAATAATAACAATAATAATAATGCTGACTAAGGACTCTTTAACGCTGAACACAATGCACTGAGTTGCTTCCCAGAGAAGCTAGGTAGTGTTACATATTCCCAATCTTCAGCTGTGACTCCTGCAGTCAGGGTGCTTTGGTTGTCAGCAACAGAAACTGTCTGTTTAACTTAAGGAAAAAAAGAGTTTGTTGGAAAAAAGCGGGAAATTCTTATCATCTAAGAAATGACTGAAAAACAAGACTTGAAGAAGGCTGAAACTAGGGCCTCTCCTGGCATGCCACAGGGGTGCATTGGCTGTGATGGATTTTCCCCTTATTCTTAGGTCACTATTCAGCATTCAAAGTCCAGATGACAGTCCCTTGGACCTAACTTGGTCTCAAGCCTGCTCTTTGGCAGGAAGGTCAGGACACCTTGACTGTCGGCCCAAGGTCATCCCGCAAGATGAAATCAGAAGCTATCACTAGAAGAAGAGCCAAATAACATGTTCCCTACGACCTCCACCCTTTTGTCTCCCATGCATGATAGCACATCAGACTCGAGAGTGAGCAGCATTATGATGGAAATAGTCTTCGATCTGTTTCAACTTACCTTTAAAAGTGAAAAATGCACTCAGTTGGATGCTCACATTTTTACCAGTAGTAGCCCACGTGACATGTCATAACTGGGTGCTAAAATGCTGACAAGTCTCAGAACGCCACTCCCCTAGGAGACAGACACGCTGATAGACTTGTGCATTCACAAACAGATATCGGATGCCTACTATGTGTCAAGCCCTGTGCTAGACACGGAGACCCATTAAGTCAGTGCAAAAAATGGAAAGGTTAAATATTTGCCCCGGGTAAACGCAAAGGGCAAGTGCATTGCATCAGGGTTAAACAGGGTGGGACTGGCCCAGGAGGGATTCCTTTCAGGCCCGGGCCTCGCAGCTCAAACATGGCCCGCCCTAGCCCCACCCCCGGGTGACCGCACACTCCAGCCGTCCAGTCCCGTCACCACCCCGTCCAATCTCCACCCCGGGAGGCTCCACCCCGGGTCCTGGCCGCCTGGGACGTTTGAGTCCTCTGCGTGAGGTGGCGCCCTCCAGAATGAGAACATTTCCGTCCCGGGCCAGCAGGTGTTACCTGAGTAAGACTGAGATTCTCCCCCCAGGCGACAAGGCTTGTTGTGCCCGAGACAGGCACAGCTCAGATTCCCATCCGTGGTAATTAACCCGGGGGAAAAATGTAACCAATCCCCGAGACTCGGGCCTCCAGCCAGCCGCCAGCTCGCTCCGTCCTTCCCCACGCGGGGCCGAGCCTGGAAGGACTTGCGGGGGACGGCGGGGAGGGCACGGGGTGGAGCTGGAAGGACCCAGGCCCCCTGCCGGGCGGCGGGCTAGAAGCGTGAAGCGAAGGTCGTGGAAAGCCCGCCGGGCCCTCTCGCGGGGGTGTGCTGGCCACGGGGTCCCGGGCGCCGCGGCGATTTACCGCGCCCGGAGGTCACCGCTCAGTGTCCCGGGGCGGGCCAGGAGGCTGGGTCCTGCTGATCCCAGAAGACATAGCAGCACGGAGACACTAATCCGCTGTTTTTACACATAATCACTTTACACGAGAGAGATTACGTACCTCACATTGCACTCATAGAGAGAGGGATCTGCGGGTGTTAGAGGCTTTCAGCTCCTGCTCTCCGGGGCGGGGCGCTGTGGGACAGAGCCTAGCCGGGAGCGAGCAGAGGCGGCTGCAGCCTCCCCGGTTCTAACCTCCCACCTGCCCCTTGCCTTCAGTTTTCTCACCTGCGCAGGGTTAACCTAAAACCTCTGCCTCTCTCTGCCGTTCAAGGGTAAAACTGAGACTCCGAAGTGTTTAGAAAGAACGCGTCAGGAGTGCAAGGCTTTCTTTGGACTGTGGATCTCACATCCCTCCCTGGCCTTGCTCACCAAGGAATGCCAATGTCATTGTTTAAAAAAAATGTCGATAATTGACTTGAAGGAAACCAACCTAATTGCTTGGTCCTATGAGTGTAGAGAACAGGGGACGACCAGGTGGAGGAGGGCTGCTGCTTTGCAGAGATACTCTCAGGGAAAGAAGGAATGGGACTAAGGCCTGGAGGGCGATTTTTTTTTTTTTGTAAAGATTCCTGTGATCAGAACCACTCTTAGGTCTACCGATTAGAGTAGAGACTGGGAATCATTTTGAACCAAAGTTCTCATTTAACAAATAAGGAAACCGATGCCCAGATAGGAGAAAGTGACTTTCTCCTATCCAAGGGCAGGCAGCTGTTGGTCAGAGTCTGCTCTGGGATTTCTTTGAGGCCGATGGAAACTACCTTCCCTGAACTGGATTTTAATCTCATCTCCCCCAGGCTCCACTCCATGTGAAACCAGGTTTTAGGATTTGGCCTTTCCCCTAAAGAATTCATGGAGTTGTTTCCTGCTTCCAAATCGTTTTGAATTCCTCTGGTAAAGGTAGTTTCTGTCACTATGCCCCTCAAACGAGGGAACGCAGGAGGTTTCAGGGGTTAAGGAGTGAGTACTCACTGGTGTGGAATTTAGCAGAGGTGAGATCTTCATGGGCACTGTGTACATGATCAGTTTACAACGTGCTGTTAATAGAGGCCATTAATCACAGCCAACTGCAGCTGGCTTAGCCTGGGACAGGGACTGTCCGGCCATGGTTAGGAGGGGCAGTCGCGGGCAGGAGTAACTAGGGAAGGACCTCCTACAGTTACCCTTGAGGCCTGAAAATTAGTTCCAGGAAAAAGACTGTGGAATAAGTGCTCCCAGCATGAAGATGCTGATACATATCAATGGTGTCTCACTATCTCCGGTGGAGTCCTTCCAAATGACCCAACCTGCGTAAAATGCCTAACACAGTGTCTGGCACACATTAGGTGCTTAATAAATACTCTGAAATTTGAAAGGCCTTACCCCAAACATCAAGATATCATTTTATTCTCACTTTACAATAAGGAAACAGAGAAATAGAAAGGTTAACTTATTTGACTCAAGTTATACACCAAGGAAGTGTCAGAGCTGGGATTCAAACCCAGACCCTCTGGCTCCAGAATCCATCCTCTGAGCCACCCAGGCCCAGCAGGGATGGGGCTGGGAAGAACTTACTAACAGTATAGTTGTCAGCCTCAGACTCTATCCACCAAAAATATTCTCCCTCCCTTTAGCCAGGTGTGTGTAGCTCTCGCCAGAGAAGGGGTGATCAAGATGACCTCTGGAGGCCCTTTTGGATTTACAATCCTCCAATCCCCCCCTGGGGAATTCCTCCCTCTCAGACTTCACTTGCTTCTCTTTCTGTACTGTCCAACAGGCCAGTCTGGGCCTCTTGAGTGAGTTCAGCTGTCATTGTGGGACAGAAGAGGAGTGTGCAAACCCTGCAGGATTAGGGGTGCTGATGAGGCAGCCATCAGAAAACATCACTTGACAGGGTCTCTCTATCTCATGAGTCACGAGGGCTGAGCATGGAGCCCTCTTCCTGCTCTTCCAGGAGCCCTGGCCTCCCAGTGACCTAGCCCTTCTTGTTTCCACCTGACGCTTCGCTCACAGCTGCCATGATTTCATAATCTTTTGTCATAACCTTCCACATCATCCCTCCATCATCTGGTCTCAGCTCACACAGAGGGCTAGGAGATGAAGGAGCCCACTTCCTGCTTCTCTGTGGGACGACCCCTCCTCCATGCCCAACTGAGAGCTCTTCTTACAAATCTCCACAGAAGGGGATTCTTCATGTTTCTTGTCAATGTTTCTCAGTGTTGACAACTTACGATGCCAGGGCATTTGGTGAAATGAAATTTCTGGGGGCAGGCTTTCAGGGATTTGTTGGGGCATATATAAGGATTTAAAGTATTCAGATAATATAACTCAGGAGTCTGCAAACTTTTCCTATAAAGGCCCAGATAGTGAATATTTTATGCAGTTCATACAAGTTCTGTGCCGATGACTCAGTTCTGCTGTTGGAACACAAAAGTGGCCACAGGTGATAAGCAAATAAATGAGTGTGGATTTTCCCAATGAAACGTTATTTATAAAAATAGGCTGTGGCTGGGCGCAGTGGCTGACGCCTGTAATCCTAGCACTTTGGGAGGCCGAGGTGGGTGGATCACGAGGTTAGGAGTTCAAGACCAGGCTGGCCAACATAGTGAAACCCTGTCTCTACTAAAAATACAAAAATTAGCTGAGTGTAGAGGTGGGTGCCTGTAGGCCCAGCTACTTGGGAGGCTGAGGAAGGAGAATCGCTTGAACCCGGGAGGCTGAAGCAGAGGAGGTGAGCCGAGATTGTGCCACGGCACGCCAGCCTAGGCGACATAGCGAAACTCTGTCTCAAAAAAAGAAAGGCTGTGGACCATAGTTTGCTGGCCTCTGATAGAAGTGGTTTAAGATTGGGGCATTGGTGGGCACCCCAGGAGGCAGCAGTGGGCAATTTCTCTGTAATGTCATTGGCTGGCTAAGATGTGCCCTGGACCTGCAGATGCATGGGGCACCTCCCTCACCCATCCCACCAGAGGCCATGGGTAGATAGAAGCCACTGGGGAACACTAAGCAAGGGTCAAGATTGCTCTTCTGTAATGGAGCTGTGGGGTGCTGTGTCAAGAGGGAGGAGATCCATAGGTCTTTTTTTTTTTTTTGAAACAGTCTCACTCTGTTGCCCAGGCTGGAGTGCAGTGGTGTTAGCTCACTGCAATCTCCACCTCCTGGGTTCAAGAGATTTTCCTGCCTCAGGCTTCCAAGTAGCTGGGATTACAGGCATATGCCACCAAGCCCGGCTAATTTTTGTATTTTTAGTAGAGACGGGGTTTTGCCACGTTGGCCAGGCTGGTCTCGAACCTGTGACCTCAGGTGATCTGCCCACCTCGGCCTCCCAAAGTGCTAGGATTATAGGCATGAGCCACCACACCTGGCCCCCACAGGTCTTCTGACCACTGTGTTCCGTCCTGACCTGCCCAGACAGCCTTATCCCTAAGGAAGGAGCCCCACACAGATCTCACTGACGAATGCCCTTATTTTCTACTGCTGGACCAGCGGCAGCTGACCAGACCTTTCAGACGCACTTAGGAAGAAGTCCTGAAGCAGATCCTCATTAGCTTGTGTGTGGCTGGTGAGGTGGCTTTTGTTCAGGACAGGGTGCCCAACAGCTCTGGGAGGTCTTTGGTGAGGAGGGGTCTCGAGGAATTATCTCAGATGTAATGGACTTAATTTCGTTTCCTCTGGAGCACCCCCTCTTTCTTCCACCTCTAAGCCTCTGCGTATGCTGTTTTCTCTGTGGCTTCTTCCATCTTCTCCACTTAGCTAGATCCTTCTCATCCAGTCATCTACTCCAGGAAGCCTCCTCAGATTGCTCTCCTCCCCCAGTTTTCAGTTGGTGTTCCTGTATGTGCTCCCAATGAGCTCTGATTGATAGTCCCCCACTAAAGCCTTTGTTATGCTTCTCTGTGATTACTGGTTTCACCTGTATCTTATGCTAGACTATAAGTTAGACTGAAAACTTTGTGAGGACAAGGACTCCAGCACCTTGCACAATATCTGTCTACAGAAGTAGCTCAATAAATATTTATTAAATGAACGAATGAATTTCACTCAGGTCAGTGTCCATCACATTCTCTGTAAAGTTCCCAAGAAGTTTGAGAGAGAGCAAAGATCCTTTCCTGTGGTTATGGTACCAACCTTTCCCCTGCAGCTTCTGTTCTTATTCGTATGTGTACCATATGTTCCAAGAGTTGTTTGAACAGAGGCAGGCATCTTGTTTCAGTGGGCCTTCATTTGGAGAGGAAAGTGATGGGGGGAATATTTTCCTGGACTCCTCCCGGAAGGGAAACTTCCAATCCCACTTTATTCTTGAGCACCATATTATTTCCCATGACTTAGTTCCCCTTCATGAGTGTGAAGGTGTGCCCGGAGTTCTGGGAGGCCAAGGCAGGAGGATCGCTTGAGCCCAGGAGTTCAGTTTGAGGTTGTAGTGAGTGATGACTCACACTCCAGCCTGGGTGATGAAGTGAGACCTTGTCTCTAAAATAAATAAAAATACAAAGTATGTACAAAGGTACTGTGTGTGTGTGTGTGTGTGTGTGTGCATAAGTGTGTGTGCATGTGAGTATGTGTGTGAAGGAAGCCTTGGCGGAGTGAATGTTTACCTTGGGAGTAGTTTGAGGGGTTTTCTTTTGAAAGGGGTGTTCCTGCATTTATTGTGTTCTTCAGAAAATTCTGACTGTAGCTAGGATTAGGATTTTCACACCACTGCAAATTAACTGCGGGCCACCCCCAGCCCTCCTCTGCCAGCAGCTGGGAATATGGGCTGGGCTTGCAACCTAAGGGTTCTGATAATACCCTTTGGACTCAGTAACCTTGTCCCAAGGAGCAGAAAGAACCTTCTCTTGGTCATCATAACAACCTTCCCAATTTCCCCGGAAAGGAGAGGCACCCAGATGTGTGTTGCACAGTCAGGGAAACTGAAACACAAGTTAAAGAACATCAGGTGGAAGGAACCAGTGAGAATGTGAATCCAAATAGCAGCTCACCCCTCCTTTTGCACCCTGCCTTGCCCCAGCCACACTGCTATGATTCTCAGTGCTCATTGGAGGTGGTAGCTCTGCCACTCCAGGCTGGTCAGAAACCAACTTGCGGGTGGACAGGAGGTGAAGAGAGGAGGAAGGAGAGATGTGTTTCCAGCCTGTTCATGCATCCTCCATGTCCATCTCTCCTTATCTCTTTGGAAAACGTGTTTTGACCTATTTTCACCCTTTTCTTTGGGGTCAGCCATGAATGGCCCCAATCACAGCCCTTGGGTAATGCCAGACCTGTGACTCAGGAGTTGCTGACTCTCTTGATTTCAGGATTTTGTGACTTTGATGGGATGACTTTTGAGGAATTCTTGGGGGGCAACTGGAATGAGCCTGCTTGGAAGCTTAGTTAGGTCTTGGTTACGAGCAAAGCGTGTTTATGGGACATTAAAAATAGATTGTAAGCAAATATATAAATCTCTTTCTATTCCTGGCCCTTTGTCTCTGGCCTCTCACCTCCTGGGGTGGCCCTCAGTACAGGGGATCGATTTGCCCACGTCCCCTTAGACTGCAGAGGCTCCGCAACTCCCTGCCCTGTAAGACTTGCCCTCCTTCCCCGTAGTTCCAGGTTCTTCTCACCTCCTTTCCTCGCCAGAGTGTCCCTGGCAGAAAAGCTAACAATTAACTGAAGGCAATTAACAGCCTGGGCAGCTCATTGATTGCTAGGGCTGGAGAGGTGCTAAATCATCTCCAGCCAGTCAAGGGCAACCTCCTGTAGGTCATTCAGTAGTAGGGGAGAAGCCTCACCCTAGCACCTGTAGTGCTGAGCCGGCCACTCTCTGACTGTCCCCTCCACCCCTCTCCATTTCTCAGGCAGTCATTCGGTAAACATGTGATACCCTTAGTCTGCTCGGGTCTCTGCCCTGAAAGATCCCATCTCCTGGCAAAACACCCAGGACTGAGTAACTGCTGGGCAGAACCCAGGCTGAGGTGCTGTGGGGATAACCAGAGGGAGAAGGAGACACCGTCCTCTCCTTAGGGAGCTCATAGGGACTGTGTATTGAGTGTGTGTGTGTGTGAGTGTGTGTGTGTGTGTGTGTGTGAGAGAGTGTGTGTGTGAGTGTGTGTGAGTGTGTGTGTGTGTGTGTGTGTGTGTAGGGGGATGGATAAGACATGCAGGCCTGGTCTCTGGCAGGCTTCTTTACATTCGTGTGATGCTGAAATGGCAGCAGATGGAGGGGGAGATAGGGAGGAGAGGGCAGGAGGAAACTGAGTCAAGAAGAATTAACCAGGGAAGGTTTCTGGCAGAGACAGCTTCAAGCTTTGAAGAATGGTGCTTGACAAAAAGAGATCCAGATTCAGAGCAGATTAAGTGACTTTAAAATAGGCCCAGAGGCAGCAAAGGGGGCCTTTGATTGGAAGGACTACGATAAGGCTCTTGTAGGTATGTTGGGCTAGAAAAAAAATTCCAGTATCACCAGAATTTTCTCTCTCCACATTAGACCTAGGAGAAGAATGATGAGGCAAGAAAGGCTTCACATTTCAGGGCAGGACTTACAATCTTAAGACTAAATTGCCTGTTGCCTAGATGTGTGTGTGTGTGTGTGTGTGTGTGTGTGTGTGTGTGTGGTATGTATGCATGTGTTTGCATACTTACACATGTTAGACAACCAAATATGCGAGGTTATTCTATGGGCGAGGCAGTGGAGAAAGCAAGGAGTGTGTGCACATATATGTCACAGGTAGCAGGGTGAGCTGTGTATGGGGGTGAGCGTGGGCTGTGGCCACAGCTGTGACAGCCTGTGAACATGTGTGAATCCCTGCTGAAGACAGGGATGGTGTGTGATGGCCTGGTGAGGGAGGATCACTAATTTAAAAAGAAGATGACATGGGTCAGAAGAGGGGCATCCCTGTATCTCTGTGTCTACTTCCTTGTGATCCTCTCTTATTCTCCTTCAGACCCCAGTCATGGTCTGCTCCCTGATTGTCCCTGAGGCGCATTCACACTCTACGTGCACCATTCTCCTTCAGCTTTGCTGTCACATACACATGCCGCTCGGTATGGTTTGAATGCTCCCTCCAAAACACATGTTGAAATGTAATTACCATTGTGCTGGCATTAGGAGGTGGGATCTTTAAGAGGTGATCAAGTCATGAGGACCCTATCCTCATGGGAGAATCAATGCCATTATCTTGGGAATGGGTTAGTTACCATGGGAGTGGGATCCTGATAGAAAGGATAAGTTTATCCCCCTTTCTCTTTCTGTCTCATGCACTCTTCTGCTTTCTGCCTTCCATCATGAGATGACATTTACCAGATGCTGGTGCCATGCTCTTGGACTTCCCAGCCTCCAGAATCATGAGCCAAATAAACTTTTATCCTTCATAAATTACCCAGCCTGTGGTGTTCTGTTATAGCAGCATAAAGCAGACTTAGACACCTCTTCAACCCCAATATCTCCACCCACCCACATCCATTTCTACCCTGTCCCAGAACCACCAGGCTACAAAAGAGGAGGAAGTCAGATAAGTCAGATGTAGATCTTTGACCATTAGTGCCCAGGGCAGAGCACAAGCTAACAACTCCATGGCTCCCAGTATTTCTGATGTAAAGTCCGTCCCTACCATGCCAGTGAATCAATGTCACTGGTGGACTGATCTCAGAGGAGCACCTATACCAACATTAGCCATAGCAAAGCTTAGGCTCCGTTTCTCTCTTCCTTTGGCCCCAGCCTCCATCCTCCATGTGATTCTCCCATCTCCTCCCTCTCTTTAGCCCTGTGATTATTCAGGCTGCTGGCTGGGTTTGTCCTTCTCATCTCCATATTTCCTTCCTCTCCACCTCCATCATGACTTTTTCACCACTCTCCTGCTTTGTCCATGGCTGCAATTCCTCTCTGGACTCAGCTCCAGCCAACCTGTCACTTTGCTGTGGATTCAGAGGATTGCTGGAGAGGAGTGGAGAGAGTGGGTAAGAGATCGTTGGCTTAGGGGGCACAGCAGACAGAGCTTGTCAAGATGTTCAGGTTTCATTCCTTCATCGAATATTGCTGAACTGAGCTCAACACAAGAAACTCACCAGTGCATAAAATACACATATGATTCTTGCCCCATAGAGTAGTCAGTTTAGCAGATTGGACAAAGTCCTAAGAAATAACTACTCAATTATATAATGATAAACTGACAAGTCAGTAAACCCTTAGACCCTACCTGCAAGTACACCTAGAATCTGACCTGCTCACCATCTCCACTGTGACACCATCCTGCAAGGTGGCATCCTCGCTCACTTTGATTATTGCAGGGGCTGCATATCTGGGTTTCCGACTTTCCACACGTTTTTCCCTTCAGTCTATTTTCAATCCAGCAGCCAGGCCAGTCTCTTAAAAACATGAGTTACATCTTGTGATTCCTCTGCTCAAAACATTGCAACTGCTTCCCATCTTATTCAGAGTCAAAGCCAAAGTCATTACCATGGCCTTATGGCCCAATGTGATCAGGGGACCCTTCCAGGAATCTCCCAATGTGATCACTGGACCCTCCTCTCTTCCATCCACTCCAGGCTCACGGCATCCAGGTACTAAAAGAGAAATTTAAACCTGGGTCTGTCTGCTTAAAAAGCCCATACTCCTTCCACTAAGAGTATTGTCATCCCTTCTTACAAATGAGGAAACAGACGTTCAGTGAGTTTAAGACTAGGCTGTAGTCACATGACTAGGAAATGTCAGTGTAGTTGTAAATCCTGAGATAGTTTCCATACCAATCCAATTCTTCTAGAGGATCATAAATGTCCCCAGTGTGGACCAGGATATAATATCGTTGACAGTTCAGGTTACCTACACTGTGCCAAATTCCTCGTAATTCTCATTTCTACCGTAGCTTGTGGTCTTGGTCCTTTTAGCTTATAGTCAGTTTAAACTGATCTCAGAAAGTCAGCCAGGAAATAAATATTTCTCTTCCTTTAAATTCTCATGTTACCAGAATGTAAGAGCAGTTTTTTTCACCCCCATGAGTTTTAAAAATAAAATAGAGGGTACACCTGAAAAGTTTGCTCCCAGCCTCTTGCAGAGAGAGCACTCAGGGCACTCTAGGAGACTCAGGAGATGCCAGTGAAAGACTTCATTGTATCACCAGTGGAGCCATCATGGGGGGACATCGAAAAGCCCTTTAGACAAGAAAGCCCCAGGAGAGAACCAGCAGGCTCAGGACCCCATTTTCCACTCATGCGGGTCAGATCACACCCATGCAATGAGAAGAAATGGGGAAGAGAGTCCCGGAGAATTTTCTCCAGCATGGAGATGAACACCAGCATTACTATCTTCGGGATGGACACACGGCTGAACCAAGAATGGATCTCGGGTCTTCAGGTTCTCAGTTCTGTGAAGCCACCATTCTGGCACACTGTCAAGCAGTTCCTGATCGAGTTCCTCCAGGGACACAAATCAGTCACCAGGCAGCAAAGTCCTTTTCCGCCCTGGGCATTAATGAGATCTAGCCTGCTCAGTCTCCCAGGAGCAAACATCTAACAACCTAGACTGACAGGTGGCCCCTGGGATATTGTCTAAGTTAGCTCAGGGACTGCCTGGGGTACTTTCCAGAATTAACTGCAGGGAGAGTGGGAGGAATGAGAATTTAGGAAAAGGAAAGCTGGGACAGAAGAGGGAGAAGCACGCTCTGGCTGCCCGAAATCACTGGTTGATGCTGGCTGGGCGTTTGGACAGAGCAGCACCAAAGGACATCACTGAGCTAAACAACCGAAGTGTCTGTCTCATGGCTGGTACTAATGATATTCCTCTGGTGGAATTCTCCTTTCATTTATTTATTTTTAGTTTGTCTTTCTCTTTCTTCCACATACTGTCTCTCCTTCCTTCCATCCATCCCTTACTCCCTTCCCTTTCTTTGTCTCTGTCTTTTCTGGTTCTCTAGGAGGACTTCTTCAGGGAGAACAGAACAGGGCTGCATTCACGCACACCTTCGTTTCTTGTTTTATAAATGGAGGAGGCTAAATTTTGAGAGGCCAAGAGACTTGTGTGCCAGTTTCATTTCCAGCTCTGCCATTGCATTCATCAGGACTCACTCTGTCACCTAAATTTACTTCACCTCTCATGTCCCAAGTTTCCTATGTGTAAAGTAGGCATAGGAATCCCACCTTACAGAGGGGTTGTGGGATTAAAGGTGCCCATACATTTAAGAGCCCAGCATGGCACCTGGCACTAAGCCAGGGCATAAAGTTACTGTCATGGCAAAGGGCTCCATGTCCACCCGACCTCTGCCACTCACTGGACTCTGACAGTGCCACAAACCTTCCGGAATATAAGATTTAATTTTTAGAGAAGAAACCCCAAATTTATTTGTGGCTATGTTTGAGAAATTAAATGAATAGGGATTAATTGTTGTAAAAACATTTGGGAAGTAAAAAAAGATGCAAATTGCAAACAACAAGACCTCATGGGGCAAAGTTTTCCACATTGCATAGAGCCAAATGCCTTGCATATCAACAAACACACCCCAACTCCTGGTTCTAACTTTAAAGTAACTGATGTTACTCCAGCACTCAATGTATTTCATTTTGCTGCTCTTTTGTATTTGTGTTTGGAAATATTTAAATATTGGAGGAAATTTTAACACTTTGCATCTCAAATTCTGATTGAATCCTTGAAGCAACAGTTATGCTTTTCAAACCAAAATCAGTAGAGAGGTGCGTTTGCCTTTCTACTGTGGCGCCCTTTGAGTCTTC
>NW_022436962.1:4781229-4832454 GCF_009761245.1 Sapajus apella
CTTTCATTTTTGATGGAGTCTCACTCTGTCACCCAGGCTGGAGTGCAGTGTTGTACAATCTCAGTTCACTGCAACCTCCACCTCCCACGTTTAAGCGGTTCTCCTGCCTCGGCCTCCCAAGTAGCTGAAACTACAGGCACCCGCCACCATGCCTGGCTAATTTTGTATTTTTAGTAGAGATGGGTTTCTCCATGTTGGCCAGGCTGGTCTCGAACTCCTGGCCTCAGGTGATCTGCCCGCCTCGGCCTCCCAAAGTGCTGGATTATAGGCGTGAGCCACAGTGCCTGGCCTAGCTATGTTTCTAACTTGGCTGTTAAAGTGTGTAATTCCCAGTGGGTTTCATTCCCACTCGGAATCTTATTGTTCTCTTTTATGTGGAAGCTCTCCCTTCCCTGTCTTCCGGTTTTATCATACAAAGCCTTAATAGACATCTCCTCCCCTCTCATAGTCACAGTTACAGAGGAGTCTCCAAATATCTCTAGACTTAAAATCAAGTTGTGGAGGAAACGAATCTATTCTTCCTCGCCCTCCCCTACTCCCCCTTAAAATTAGAGTCAGGTAAACTATTTGCAGATTCTCTCAGGCCCTGTTCATTTAATAAATAAATGTCCAGCGCTATTATCAAAGTCAGTGAACAAGACAGAATCCCTCTCATGGGGTTTGCAATCGAAGTTGCATTTTACATGGGGAGAAAGCCCGTAAACCAAGCCATGCCCTAAAGATGGATGAGATAATTGCAGTGACAATAAGTGCTACTTTGTGTTCGACAATCAAAGGTCACATTAAACCAATCTGAAAACCAGTCAGCTAGGCAGGGGCTACAGCATGTGCAAACACCTCTCTACAATCCACAGTGGAAATGGCAAAATGAAATGAGATGATTAGAGACAATTGCCCAGTGCCAAATACCTTGCACGGTCACCCAGTATGATGCATAATACCTGTTAGTTTCAATTTCCACTTGTCATAGATGGGACTGGCTGTCGGAGCCGACCATAGCCATGACAGATACCATATAGTGGTGACCTGACAGTGGAGATCGTGTCTCCTCAATCAGAGGACTTAGATTTTGCCTCTGCCATCCTAGGTGGAAGCCTGAGGCTAAGCCTCCTGTGGGCAGGAACTGTCTCCTCACCAACCCTAGGAGGAGGGTCCTGTCCGTATGTTTCTTAGGCAGGGGCGTTCAGCCTCCTTTCCTCCCCATGGCTGGGCTTCCCAAGGACTTGAGGTGCCCAGCAAGCCCCAGCCGCTCCCTGCCCAGCCCTCAGCCTGTCCTGCCTGCCGTGTTCTGCTTTGGTTCAGTGCCCCAGAGCCAAGCCATTGGGCAGGGATGGGGTTTCAGCCTGGCCTTTACCACCAGCTGTGTGTGGCTGGGCTGCTGGGAATTTGGGAAGTTGGTGCCAGAAGGAGGACAGATGATGCCAGGGAAGGAGCCACACTGGAGGTAGGGGGACTGTGACACATAGTTGCATCCCCAGGGTCCCTTTCTGGGCTGGCCAGGGGGAGTGAGGGTTCCTGGAGATAAGTTATGTCTCCATCAGCCTCAATTTCCACCTCAGGTAAATCAGTCCACAGGCATTGAGCTTTCCCTGAGTGTGTGCCCAGGATTGAGCATAGGGGTTGGGAGTCCCTGTCCCTGCCCTTAGGAGTCTCCGGTCTGATGTAGGAGCCCCTACACTTGGGAGAGACAGGTCTTGGCTTCAGAATATTTTCTACTCCAATTCAACCAATGCTCACCACCCATGGGCTCTTTCTAAAACATAAATATGTTATTTCTCTGCCTGAGAACCTCCCATGACTCCTCATCTGCTCCAAAATAAGTGCCAAACTCCATAACAAAGTACAGATGATACTTTACAGCTTTCCTGGGTGTGGATGGGCCTGTTGGTAATGGGCTCTTTCCTGTCATGTCAAGAAATTTGACCTGCTTGAAGCACGATTTTGGGAATCTGCTAAACACATGTCTAGCCAAGACTCTCTGTTCCTTAAATGGAACTCTTCCTTGCAGGATGGGGATTGGAAAGGGTTGATATAGCTTCTGAGCATCTCCCAGCTTCAGGCCCAGGAAAAACTGCCCTGTCATAAAGCTTCTGTGATCAGAGTCATGTCCTGGGTCGTGGTGGGATGTGGAAAGGCGGAATAGAAAGAGAGGCAATTCTGGCTCTTGGGAAATTCCCAGGACTCAGAAGAAGACAGAGCGTGTCTACAAGACAGACCTGATACCCAAAACCGAGGTGAATTAATGCAATCACATGGAAATGTCACTTAATGTGGTCATAGGAGGAGAGGGAGGTCAGCACTCCAGGCAGGAGGGAGGACGCAGTGGGGACGAGAAGCCAGCCTGCCTGAGTTGGAGGGAACACGCTGGGAGGTCAGTGGGGAGGGCGTTGGTTGGTGAAATGCTCTGGGTGCTGGGAGGAGCTTGGATTTGTCATAAGCCAGGCTCCATGCATGGGCAGGAGTGTGTCCTCTTCAGCATGGAAGAGCGACTCCATTCCAAATCCGGCCCGACAGAGTCTGTTTCTAATATAAGAGTCTGAGTCAGGCTGGCCGGCTTGGGGCTTCCAGGAAACAGTTCCAGGGCTCGGGTCTCCTGGCCCCCCTGCCCCAGTCTGCCTCAGGGTCCCTTTTAAGGTCTCCCAACTCAAGGTGGCTGGCTCCTCCAAACTGCCTCACTGCTACTTACCCAGCATTCTAGCTCCTTCTGGACTCAGTTTCTGCACCTGAGAAAATGACTTTCAGCACTGGGTTCCTGGTGGTGACTTAGCTGAGGGCGGGGTGAGGATTCCAGGTGACTGCCCAGGTGGGGTCTGCAGTCCTGCCCTGCCCCATCTCCTGCCAGCATAAAGGCTCTTCCTGCAAGGCCCAAGGCCACCAGGAGAAGTGGCCCCTGGGGGTTATCAGAGGCACATGGCATGGCCGCTCTGAGCTGTGGCGGCAACAGCCCCAGCCTCCTCACGGCTCTCGCGAGAGATGAGTAGGCGGGCACCTTTTTCCCAGGGGCCTGCTGCCGCCTTCCTCTCTGCCAGTCACTAGGCCAGCCTTCTAAGGCCATTGTGAGCTGGAGCCGCCGTGCGGAGAGAGCCAGGGCCTGGAGAAGGGGTGAGGCAGAGCCTCCTCTAACCTCGAAGACCTGCCTCCTTGCTGGGCTCCGGCCCTAGACAGAGCCTGTACGGGGATGGGGAGGGGGTGCTCCTTGAAGTGCCCCAATGTTATATCCAAATGAGTTATCCACATGGCCAGAGAAAAACCACTGATGGACTTGAAAGAAGAGAATACCCATTGTATACCTTTAACCACAAATAGTGTTTGTTCCTGGTAAACACTCTTGCCTACTGGGAGGTCATCAGGAATGAACTAAGTTTTAAGTGGTTTAATGTAAATATTTAAAACGTACTACCTATTATTTCTAGTCCTATTTTCTTCTTTTAAAAAAATACCAGAAGTCTCAAAAATTGCAAGTGGCCAGGTCCTTCTCAACTTCTGATAGGCCATGTTAGATCTCTTAAGGATAAGATTGATGATGAAAAGAATATAGCCATGAAAAGTGCAAAGCATGAGACTATGTCTATTTTTAAAGAATCCGATACCCAGGGCAGGAGGCAGAATCAGATGGCCTGGTTTACATCTTCACTCAATCACTTACTAGCTGTGTCACAGTGGAAACGTTATTTAGTTGCTCTGAGCTTCTCTTCTCTGTAAAGTGGAAATATGCTTCTACGTCGTAGGGCGTTACATGGGCTAAACGAAACGACCCGGGTAGAAAACCTCACACTGTAGGTCGGAGGCCAGTGAGTGCTGTGATTTGCTTGATTATATAAAAATAGGCAAGTGTCCCTGCAAAATGAAAATGCAACGTTACAAAGCTGAGGGGGTTTGCATCTGTTTAGCTGGAGTGCTTTATTTACCTCCTGACCACCGGGTGGAGACTTGAAGGAAGCGTCTTTCTGGAATGACTCAGGGTTTGGTGTCTCATTCCCACCAGGAGGCGAATCTGGCTGCAAACCACTTCACTGTGTGCCTACCAGGAGGAAACCACTTCTCTCCAGGCTCCAGTGTCCATTTCTGAAAAGAAGGGGGTTGGATTGGATCCAATGGATCCACAGAATAGCCATTAAGAGTGTGGACTTTGTGCTGGATGGCCCTGCTCCACACCCAGGCTCTGCCACGCACCAGCTGTGTGACCTTGGGCAAGCTACATAATCTCTCTGTATCTCAGTTTACCCTCTGTAAAATGGGGTTGGTGATCGATTCTGCCTTTTGGATTTGTTGTGAGGGATTAAATGAGTTAATATAGCTAAAGATTCAGAAAACTATCTGGCATGTAGCAAGAATTCGGTCAGGGTTAATACTGTTGTTGGTATTGCTATAGTTTTATTGTTGTTGTTAGATGTCCTCAATGATCCTGTCTAGCTCTGATATTCTCTGAGACTGCCTCAGTAGACCGAAGCCTGTTATGGCTCATCCGTTCCTGGAAAGTGGATTAGGGACTCCTCCCCAGCCTCCCCTTCCTGAGGGTCCAAAGGATCCCTTCCTATAGCCCCTCGGCCAGCTGAGCCTGCTGGATTAGGCCCTCCCAGATTAGGGATTGGCTCCTGGCTCGAGTCGCTCTGCCACTGAAAGCCAGCTTTGCCAGCATGAAATTGCCCTCGGGGTCTCCAAGGTCTTCTTTCCCATGGGGTCACGTGGGATTCATTACACTGCAGGTGGGATGAGAAAGACATGCACTGGATGGGAGATAGGGAGGAATCCTGGCCAGGCAGGCAGCTGCGGGGCAGAGTGGGTGGTTCAAGGGAGCAGGTGGACTGGAGGGCAGCCTTGACGGTGGCCAAGGAGGAAGGTGGGAAGCACAGGAGGGGTGTCATTTGTCCACTGGTCCTCCCAGCTCCATCTTCCTGGGCGGGGACTGTGGTTGAAATAGAATCTTATGCCCTAGCTCCAGGTCTAGAGAAGGCCCCTAGTCTCTGAAGCCGTCTCCACAGGGCTGCTCGTAGTCTGCCTTTCACAAAGACCCACTCTATTGGTGTTGTATGGTGTATGTGTCTATTTGTGTGTGAGCATATTTGGATGTCTTTGTTTAGAACCCTCCTCTGCAAACCCATCTACATGGACCCCGTTGGGTGTGAGAGAGGATACCCTCCATGACCCACTCGGCTGGGACAGAGCCAGTTTTACACCAAAACAGAGGCAATGGCCGCCTGTGAATGAATTTAAACTCTCCTGAGTCACATGGACTGCTTTTCAAGTCCACAGGACCTTCCCCTTTCAGTCACAGGACTGTAGAAGGTTCAAGTTGGCCAGGATCTCAGAGATCATCTCATCTGACCCATGCCATCAGGAGTTAGAGGGTCCCAAGAGAGGCCTTTAAGGGCCCTGAGCCTCTTGGAACCTGCATACGAAGTGTTTTGTTCTTGTGGGGACAGGAGAGCATTAATGAATTGTGACCCTATTCCTACCCAAAGTCACTGAGCCCTTTCCATAAGGCACTGAGGAACAATGAATAATGCACACAAATTCACTGCCCAGAGTTCTTTTGACGTGGATACTCCCCTAATCGAGGAAGTGAAGGTCCTGTCTCTGTCTCCCAAAGGAAAAGTCTATCAGGAGGTATAATAAGATTACACCCCGGGAAGTGGTGGTAAATGGCTGGAGATCCAGACATAGCTAAATATTATTGGGCATTACGTTTACTAGAGGATAAAGCGGGAGAGTGGTAAAAACTGTGTAACTCATCTCAGCTCCTTGGAGTCCTGAAATTTCCATTTTATTGCAGTAAGAGGGATCCAAGCATGACACAGTGCAGAAAGGAGTGGGCTCCCTCATGTGGGCTGCTGTCAACACATGGAAAATGGGTGGGCGCAGTGATTGACACCTACCATCCCGCCACTTTGGAAGGCTGACAGGAGAGAATCACTTGAGCCCAGGAGTTCGAGACCAGCCTGGGTAGCATGGCAAGATCTCGTCTCTGTTTAGAAAGCAGCAACAACACGAAAAATGGAGGCCGGGAAGCAGGCCGCACCTTGACTCACGCATCTGCAGGCTATCCCCAGGCCTCGGGGAAGAGCGCACGAGGTATCTAGGGGGCAACAGAGGGACCTGAAGTGCTGAAGGGCTCTGATTTGAGCCATGTTCACAGCCTCCTCCTTCCCTGTCCTGGGATAATGCAGCATTGTGGCTCAGGGCCCCACCATGAGAAAGAATACCCTGGGGTGTTCTCCTGGGACTGCCCTCCTGGGAGGTAGACTCCCGCCTTTCACTTCCTCCTTCCTCCAATCCTTTCCATCTCTGCAGCCAGAATGAGGTTTTTAAAATGCAGATTGGATCCTGTCAGCCCTCCAGTTTAAACAAACCTCAGTTGCCCTTACAATAGAGATCAAAACTCTTCAATGGCCCCCAAAGCCTACCTGTCCAAGCTCAACTCTCACCATCCCTCTTTCCCTTGCTTTCCAAGGTCCAGCTCTTTCCCTTGCTCTCCATTGTCTCCTTCAGAGCACCCATGGCGGTTTCCAGTTAGATATTTATTTACTTACTTATTTATCTGAGACGGAGCCTTGCTCTGTTACCCAGGTTGGAGTGCAGTGGTGTGATCTCGGCTCACTGCAACCTCTGCCTCCCAGGTTCAAGCGATTCTCCTGCCTCAGGCTCCTGAGTAACTGAGAGTATAGGCACCCGCCACTGAGCCTGGCTAATTTTCATATTTTTAGTAGAGATGGGGTTTCACCATCTTGGCCAGGCTGGTCTTGAACTGCTGACCTTGTGATCCACCCGCCTCGGCCTCCCAAAGTGCTGTGATTACAGGTGTGAGCCACCGTGCCTGGCCTCTAATTAGATATTTAACATCTGCCTGCCCCATTAGACTGCAAGCTTCATGATGGGAGGGCCCTGTCATTTGCTTACCTTTGTATTCCCAGGGCTAAACACAGTGCCAGAGCCAGGGCTCAACCCCAAGTAGGTGTTCAACACGTTTGTTGAACAAATGAAAGATCCGCCCTGACACTCAGAAACACACAGGGAGGGCACACAAATGCATGTGTGTGTATACACACACTTGAACGTAAGAGGTCACACACCTCCCCTCCCAGAGCACATGCCGAGGTAGCTCCTGTAGAAATCCGCAAGGTGCTGATGAATGCATGTAAACATTCACTGTCCTCCCCGGGAAGCAAACATTCACCCCATTTCCTTTCTATTTCACCCGACCCCTCCTCGATCAAGCCTTGCTTATGAGTGGCAACAAAGCAGTTTTCTTTTCTTAAGGAGAGAGAAGGTGGCTCTTTCAAAGCACATCAGGTGGCCTTATCTCCTGGGCCTCACCTGCCCTCCACTCTCCTTAAGAAAATCAGTTACCAGCTGTTGTATTTCTAATTTCCACTTGCCATCCATCTGCCCAGCCAAAAACCCAACCATCTGTCCTGCCAACTTTGGCCCCCAACCCTGCTGGTCAGGTCACCCCTTCTATTCCTTGAAAAGCTCCTCAGCAAGCTCACCTTCTCCAGCAGGCCTCCTGACTGCACAATTCCCAGGGGCTCCTGCTTCCTGAGCACCTTCCCTGCCCCTCTCAGAAGACTCTGTGCCTGTGACTCCATTAGTGGCTGCCTTCCCTCCCACTCCCAAGGTTTGCTGCCTCTTTGGTGCCACTTTGAGGTGTGATTCCCAAGAGGCTGGTGACTTTATGTATCTGTGTGAGTTATGATGTCAAAGATCACAAGGGACCAGCTTAGCTGAAAAGTTAAGGGTTTGGGTGATGAAAATGTCCTCGCTTAAAAGGGTCAGATAAACGAGGCATCATGGAGCAAATTTACACTAAGCCAGTCTGGTTAAGAGCTTAAAGCTCTGCAAAGTGGGGAGTTGGATGGACTGATGTCACAGGACCCTTCCATCTCTGACCTCCCCTGAGCTAGAGCGTTAGCCCTGGGGGGCCTTGCCCTGCCAAGCCTGGACTGGAGGAGGAGGAGGCGGGGTGAGTGGGAGGGGCAGAGGGAGCAGAGGCGCCTGCAGCAACCAACACCTGCTCCAGCCCTCCCTGTCCACCAGCAGTCGATCCAGAGCCTCCAGCAAGCAGCAGCTGCACACAGTGAAGAGGGAGCAGACAGGAAGCAGGAGGCCAGCTGCACGCCCAGGTAAGTGGGCACTCACACCTGGCTGCCTACCCAGGTCAGGGTAGGGCCAGGATGGAGACACTAGCCTGCTGTCCAGCTTTCCTATGCAGGAAGGGGCAAGCAGTGGGCAGGACATCTGCTTGGGGAGCATTGCCTGGCTGGGCAATCACACGCTGGGGTGCATCTGTATCCCCTCTCGGTGACTCGTTATCTGGAGAAGAGAATTTCAGTGAGTCTGTCTGGGTGGTTCTGTCCTGGCTCTAATTTTCTGGACACAGCTTGACTTTGGGTGTGATATGATGACCAGATTAAAAGTACCACTAGCAGTGCAGAATAAGGACCTTGGGCTGAGACTTGTTATATTTTGGTTAATAATATGGTCGAAGAAGTGGAGAGAAACCCGTTTGGCTCTTCCTGCCACAGTTTCTACCAGTTGAGAAGTAGCAGGGACCACCTGGAGGTAGCAGGGGCCTGGATCTGCAGGATGGATCTGGGGAGGGTGGGGTGCCATGGGTCCTGGAGAGGGGCCAGGGAGACACTGCCCTGGGGTTCCAGTGCTGAGAGTGTTGTTGGGACAGCTGAAGTGAGGACACAAGCTGCTATTTGCTTCTGGAAAGAACTGGAATTCTTCTTGAATGTGGGAATGAATTACGGAGGAGAGAGTTCATTTCCTTTCTCATCCCTTCCAGCCGAGACCAAATCCCTCTAGTCTCCCACCCAATAGCTCTCTTCCCCTATGTCACTGAAAACCAAATCTGGCTTATTCTAGAAGAGAGCGGAGCTCCAGAAGTGGATGGTTTAACGTCGCACCCCTGAGTCCCCCCAAGGGCTCTGCTCCTCTTGCCCTCCTCCGCTGGGAGCTGTAGGCGGAAGGCTGGAGGGAGAAGAGTGGTATTATTGTCATTTCTTCGTGTGTGACCAATAGCTGAGTAACGGACTGATAGCTGCTGGTGGTGATGATGTGCGTGGCGATGGGGATGATGACTCAGATAGCTGTGTGGGACTCCGACTACTCCAGTGTGGGGTTACCAACTATGCCAGTGCATTTGCATCTACTGGGAGGCTGCACTGAGGGGTGGCTGGGACAGAGGCCATGGTCAGCTGGGTCCCCGTCCGTTGGTGGCTGCCCCCCATCCGCTGGTGGCTGCCTTCCCTCCCGCCCTTCCTCGTGACTCCCTTCGGTGCAGTGCCTGCGGCACCTGTGACCGCTCCAGAACGCAGTTGGCGTACCATGGCATTCCAGCACACTAGGGTGCAGCGTCTGGGCTGGTGAGGGGCTGCCAGGGGCCAGAAATGCCAGTGGGTGGGCAGTTGCGAAATGGAACAATCTCCATGGGAGAGAGCAATCTGCTCTGTCATGTGTGATTCTATATTAACTGCAGGACTCTTTGGGCAGAAAATGGAGTCCCCAAAATGGAACCGCTTGGCCATGGGCCAATCGCACAAAGAGTGGGACTGCTGGCGAATTCTTTCAAGTCGTCCCCCCAACCCCCATTTATGGCATTCATCCCATCCCAGAGCCAACCCCCTTCCTCTCCTGTGTGGGACTCCCCATTGGTCATAACAGATGGATGCAATTAAGAGGAAATCGGGAGAGATGGCGGTGGTGAGAGAATGGAAAATACTCCTGTTCACCTGACACTATAATTCACTGGCTTCAGAGAGGGGCCGATGGATTTATGGGGATCCTACTGTCCTGGGCCAAGAAGAGCTTAAGAGCAGCAAAGTTGAGGACTCTCCCCTACAGACCTTATGACCGGAAGGATTCCAGATTGGTGGAGCGTGGGAGGTAGAGGGCTTCAGGGTCCCGCCAGAAAAATCTCAGAGCTGGGGAAGGAGCCAGGAGACCCAAAGAATGTCCTTGGAGAATTCTTATTCCAAAGTCAATGGGGCAAGCTGTTACACAGCTGGAAAGATCCTGAATGAGTCTGATTTCCTCTGGTTTGGGCTGGCTGTGTCTCACTCTCTGAACAGGACCATCACAGTGTACAGGCTCAGCCCATGGTTCCCTTTACCTGGGGATGTTACCAACTGGGTAGCATCCTACCCTCCCTGACCTCTGAGAAATTGGTTTTGCTGGGGACAGGGAATTGCAGGAAACTTCAGTGGCCTTCGTGGGTTAGAAAAGCTCTCGGGGCAGCCGCTTTTCTAAGCTCCCACCCCACACATTGGCTGATGCACTGATGGTGTGGGGGGTGGGGTGAGACCAGCCTGAATCTCTCAAAAGCAATTCCACTTCTGTTCTCAGGAAAATAGAACTTCTGCCCTCAGAGGAGTCAAAGAAGAAGCAGAACTATGGCAGGTGAGAGAAGAACAAACCTCCCCTCCCCAGCCCTTCCTGGAGATCTTTACCAGGACAGAGAATAGAGAAGTGGTAGGGATCAGAGATTTCTGGGAACTCACCCATCTCGTTTTGCTTGTTTGTTTGCTTGTTTTGAGACAGAGTCTCACTCTTGTTGCCCAGGCTGGAGTGCAGTGGTGCGATCTCAGCTCACTGCAACCTCTGCTTCTTGGGTTCAAGTGATTCTCCTGCCTTAGCCTCCCTAGTAGCTGGGATTACAGGCTCATGCCACCACACCCGGCTAATTTTTGTATTTTTAGTAGAGACCGAGTTTCGCCATGTTGTCCAGGCTGGTCTCGAACTCCTGACCTCAGGTGATCCACCCGCCTCAGCCTCCCAAAGTGCTGGGATTACAGATGTGAGCCACGATGGTAGGCCTTTTTTTTTTTTTTTTTTTTTAGAGTCTTGGCTTTGGGTTTTGATTTGTTTTCCTGAATAAGGGGTAAAGAGCCCCCACATGAGCTCCTGCTTCCTGAGAAGGAATCCTTTCCCATTCTCTTTTCCCAGCTTTTCCCCAGAGACACACTCAGGGTCTTCCCCAGGTGCCCTACCCACTCATAGAGGCTCCATTCACACCGCTAGAGGGGGCTTCTTGCTCCTTGGGTGAGTGGGTGAATGCCCATTCTGTGGAAGGGCCACCCAACAGGGAGGAGGCGGAAGGCCCATCTCCCTCTCTCCTGCGTTCTCCAGGAAAGCTCCGGAAGTCCCACATCCCTGGGGTGAGCATCTGGCAGCTGGTGGAGGAGATCCCCGAAGGCTACAGCACGCCGGACTTTGAGCAGAAGCCGGTCACCTTGGCTCTGCCAGAGGGTGAGAGCCCAGAGGGGAGGATAGAGGGGAGGCAAGATTCCTGCTCCCCTACCTCCCTGGGCACCCAGGCCTTAATCCATCACCAGGCCGTAGCCCATCTCCCTCCTATCCTTGAGGGGGCACGCACTTGCCTGGAACCCTAGAAGTGACAAGGGGCCTGGGGAAAAGAGTGGGTAAAGAGAACGAAGAGACACGATGCTATTCTGGTGTGAGAAATATCTGGGAGGCAAGGATGGAAAATGCTAAACTGGGGAGCAGGGAGAGGCTGTGGGGTTCCCTGGTCCCTCCTTCCTTGCTTCAAAGCCACTGCTGCAGAGAGGCACTGTTAAAACAGGTAATCTGACTCCTCCCAACCCTCGCCTCCCGCAGCAGCTCCCACAGTGGCTCACAGGCTGGGCTCAGGAAGGCCCTTCGAGAAGGCCACATAAGGAAGTGTCTGGGAAAGCGGTGGGAACAAAGGCTTGTTGGGGGAAAAGTGGGAATGGGTGTTCTTTCCCCAACATAAATCTGTGCAATAAATTTTAATTCATAACACTCTGGAAATAAGAAAAAGAATGGTATTTTATTTTTCTAACTCTGGAACAAGGCAATGAGAAATTGGGAAGGGCCCTTGGACCTTTGGTCTATATTGCATGCTCCTGGTGGGAGGCCGAGGGATGCCTTGAGGGTGAGCAGCTCCCAGGCCTCCATGCCGGGCATGGAGCTTGAAGTCTTTTCTGAGGCTGGAACCTGTGTCTCAGGACCAGGTCCTTTGGGCACCAAATAGCCATTCCTGCCCATGGTTGTGATTCCTCCTTCCCCTAGAGAGTAGGAAGGGAACCCACAAAATATCTCTCTCTCTCTCTCTTTTTGAGATGGAGTCTCGCTCTGTTGCCCAGGCTGCAGTGCAGTGGCACGATCTCCGCTCACCACAACCTCTGCCTCCTGGGTTCAAGCGATTCTCCTGTCTCAACCTCCTGAGAAACTGGTACTACAGGCAATGCTACCACTCCTGGCTAATTTTTTAATTTTTAGTAGAGACAGGGTTTCACTGTGTTGGCCAGACTGGTCTCGAACTCCTGACCAGTGATCCGCCCACCTCAGCCTCCCAAAGTGCTAGCTCCTGGGCTCGGCTGGAACTCACAAAAGCTCATTCCTTTTCCAGTCTTGGCAGAGCCTTCAGATTCCTTGCTCATTCACTCTCAAAGAAAAGCCCCTCTCCCCCAAAGCCCTGCTGGCCTTTCCTTCCACCAGGGCCAGTCCAGCTGCCTCTTTCCCTCAAGCAGCCTGAGCTTCCGCAATGCAGAAAGAGGAAAGATGCCCTCTGGATGCCTGGAATCTGCTGCTTTCCACCTGCGTGTTCTGAGTCCTGAGTCAAGGGGACCAAGGCCTGGCACCCTTTTTGGAAGGGGTAGCTGAAATACCTAGAAGAGGAATATGATATAAATTAGAATTTAAATAAAGAACACAGTCACCTTCTCCCAACTTGTCAGCCTCCCTGTCTGTCTCCTCCTGCTGCAGGGAAGAATGCTGTCTTTCGGGCTCTGGTCTGCGGGGAGCCCAGGCCCGAGGTGCGCTGGCAGAACTCCAAAGGTGACCTCAGTAACTCCAGCAAGTACAAGATCTCCTCCAGCCCGGACAGCAAGGAGCACGTGCTGCAGGTGAGAACCACAGCTCTTCCCCCCACCAGGGTCTACTCATCTCTTCCCATCCCCTGGGAGGTCTCTTCGTCAGCCTCCAATCCCTGCAGGAGTAAGACACACTCCTCATTGGAGTCGAATCCATTCAACTTCATCTTGTGACTCAAAGTTGCCTGAGCCAAGAATGGATCTGGCAGACTCGCAGATGTCTCTGCTGATCACCTGGGAGGTGGCGTAGACAGGCACGTAGCAGCTCAAACTCCGAAGTCAGACTGCCTGGGTTACAGTCCCAGGCCCACCACCTTGGCTTTGGAAAGTCACTTTCCTCTTTCTACCTCTGTCTCCTCATTTGTAAAAATGGGGCAATAATAGTGCCTACTTTAAGGAGCTGTTATAAGGTGTAGTTCAGACAGATCTTGCTCTGTCACCCAGGCTGGAGTGCAGTGGCACAATCTTGGCTCAATGCGACCTGCACCTTCCAGGTTCAAGTGATTCTCCTGCCTTGGCCTGCTGAGTAGCTAGATTTATAAGCATGCACCATCACGCCAGGCTAAGTTTTGTATTTTCAGTAGAGACGGGGTTTCACCATGTTAGGCAGGCTGGTCTTGAACTCCTAACCGCAGGTGATCCATCTGCCTCGGCCTTCTAAAGTGCTGGGATTACCGACGTGAGCCACTGTGCCTGGCCGGGAGTTGTTACGAGGACGGAAGTTTTATGACAAGTGTTCGCCATCAATCTTGGCCAATCTTAGCAATGTTATAAACACTAACCGTGGGATACCTACTGTATGCCAGGCCCGGGGCTAGACGTTCGACATAGGTTATATATTTAATTCTAATCATTCACCACTTTTTTGAGGTATGATATTCCCATCTTATAAACGAAGAAACTAAAATTTAGAGAAGTTAGGTAACTTTCCCAAAGTCCCACAGCTAGTCATACAGGACAGAGACTATTTTCCATCCCAGATCCATCTGACCCAGAAAATACACTCTTTCTACTTGCTACACTGCCTCTGATGGCAAAGAGTTGGTACATCCACCCGCTGTCCCGAACCTGGCCTTTGTTCTGGGGTCTCCCTTTCCTGATAAAGATTGTGAGCTCCCTGAGGATAAGGACCATGTCTTACTCACTTTATACCTCAACACATAGCCGTGTCTAGTAAACAGAGGAAGGGTACATGGTAGCCCCGTCCCTCTGCCCTTGGCCTCTCTGCAGATCAACAAGCTGACGGGCAAGGACACAGATCTGTACCGCTGCACAGCAGTGAATGTGTACGGAGAGGCTGCGTGCTCAGCAAGACTCACCGTCATTGAAGGTGGGCTTTTCCCTGAGCTCGTCTCATCAGTGCACGGGGCAGAGGGCCTGCAGAAGAACCAGAGGCCCCGTGGCTGGTGAGGGAGGGGAGGGGAGGGCAGGGGAGGCCCACGGAAGCTGCTGCGGCTGCCGCCGCCCCATTTTGTGCTGGGCTCCCGGCTTTATCCATGTGCACACGGAGTCTGCTTGTGTTTTAAAAGCCGCACCTTGGCTGATTCTCTGAAGGACATTCTCTTGGCCCAGTCAATAGGCAGGACCTGAAAGCTGCTTCTAGTCCAGAGCTTCTGCTGACTCATTCAATGGGCTTTGTTTTCCTCTCGGGGTCTTGGTTTCTCCCCTGTGCAAAGGATCTTTCGGACAGACCATACCAGAGGTGACAAACAGGTCACACAAAAGCCAAACTCTCTCTCAGACATGGTTTTTTTTTTGGCATGCATCATGTTTGAAATTTTTTAAATTGTCAGCCTGTAGTAATTAAAAGATAGGTATCTCTTGAGGAAGCAGGTCTAGTCTCACCGTTGGTTATGCTTACAATTGATCTGCCTACAAGTAGCAGAAAATCCTATTCAGAGTAGCCTAAGAAATAAAGATATTTCATCTCTCACGTACTAAGAAGTTCTAAGAGTGGCATCCAGGGCTCACAGCACAGCTCAGGGCTGCCATGGGAGAGCTGATTCTTTCCTTAACAGGCTGGCTCATCACCTCATCACCGTAAGAGGGCTGTGGTAGATCCAACTTGATCCATGTTCAAGGTACGACGGTGGCAGAGGTGGCCCAGGTCCACTTGCCTCCCTTAATTTTTTTTTTTTTTTTCGAGATGGAGTCTCACTCCATCACACAGGCAGGAGTGCAGTGGCATGATCTCTGCTCACTGCAACCTGTGCCTCCCAGGTGTAAGGGATTCTCCTCCCTCAGCCTCCTGAGTAGCTGGGATTACAGGTATGCACAACCACCCCTGGCTAATTTTCATATTTTTAGTCGAGACAGGGTTTCACCATGTTGGCCAGGCTGGTCTCGAACTCCTGACCTCAGGTGATCCACCCTCCTAACCCTCCCAAAGTGCTGGGATTACAGGCGTGAGCCACTGTGCCCAGACTTTTATTTTTTATTTTTTGAGACCTGTTGCCCAGGCTGGAGTGCAGTGGCGTGATTACAGCTCACTGCAGCCTTGAGGTTCAAGTGATCCTTCCACCTCAGCCTCCCAAGTAGCTGGGACCAAATGTATGCGTCATCACACCCAGCTAATTATTATTATTTTTTTTTTTGTAGAGGCCAGGTCTCCCTTTGTTGCCCAGTCTGGTCTGGAACTCCTGGGCTCAAGCTATCCTCCCACCTTGGCCTCCCAAAGTGCTGGGATTACAGGTGTGAGCCACCACGGCCAGCCCATCCACCCTTTTTATAGAGGAAACAAAAGCTTTCTTAGAAATTCCTGGAGTTCATTGGTCAGAACGATGTCACGTGAGCACTGCTAGTTGCGAGGGAAGCTGGGAAGGTGAGTGTTTAGCTTTTTCTGCCTTTCTAGTGGAAGCAGATGATGAGGATTACAAATGGCTGCAGGATCAGCCAAACACCAGTGTCTGACCTATACCCTGAAATTGCAGCTCTCAGGTGGAATGAAAGAGCAACTGCCCTTTCAGATACTCTTGAGTTTCTTATGGTTGCCAGTGTCTGCTTCACGCGTTTATGCCACCTCCCTGGCCCCTGTGGACACATGACTGGTCCTCCCCGGCATGAGATGAGGCTCAGGTTGGTCCCCTTGGTCATGGTAACACTCTGGGGTCAAAAAGCTTCTGATGGACAGGCCCTCCACCCTGCTCCATCCCTCTTGCTGGGATCGTTCATGCCTTAGAGGACCATGGGGAGAGCAGGGCTCTGGGATCCGTCAGTTCCTCAGGAAGACCATCAACGTGTCTCTCTTCTCTCCCTGCTTGTCCACATCAACTCCTTCCTCTCCGCCCTGGATGATCCAGTTGGCTTTAGGAAGAATCGGAAGAGGCAAAAGGAACCGCAGGAAGGTAGGTAGACTTGTCAGAAACCTCCTTGGGGCCTGTGGGGGAGGCTACTCCTTTCCTGGTGTTCCCTGCCTGGTCAAGCCACCATGCACACCTTGTGGGTCACTGCCAGTCTTCAGGGGAGCCCCTTCCAAAGGCTCGGATGGCAGCATGGACCACACAGAAAAGCCCTGAATTGACCCTCAGGCATCACATCTGGGACTGGGGTCTCATTCCTGCTCCTTTTCCAGACCTCAGGAAGGAGCTGATGGACTTCCGGAAGTTGCTGAAAAAGAGGTGGGTTTGGGCCTGTCCATGAGGGACTTTGGAGCCTCCCATAGCATTCACTCTCTGCTATTCCATAAGTAAGCTGGCTCAGGCCCCACCTCCAACTGAGACAGCAGGGAGCTGGACTGCCGGTAGCAGATGGGAGGGTGGGAAGGATGCTGAACTGGGCATTCTGGCTCCAGCTCTCCCGCTTCAGAGCTCTGCATCCTTGAGTTAATCATCTCTCCTCTGATTCCTCCTTTGCAAAATGTGGTGGTCCGCTGGAACACTGATGTCACTTTTTAAAAAAAAGCAATGGAACAATGCAACACCCACTTTCCCGCAGACATCTTACATAGAAATCTACAAGTTGTTAGCAGCAGTTTCTCCTGAAGGCTGAAGCTGTGGGGTGAGGCTCACCCCGCCCATCTCTGAATCCTTCTGGCCCCCACAGTGGTCAGTCCCAGAGATTCCAGGCTCTGTGCTTCCTCAAGTGCAGATAGAGCAGCTTCCCAGGACTGCTTGGGGCGCCAGAGCCAGGTGGCCCACAGGGGAACCGGGGTTCCTCTGACCTCTGACCTGCCGGCCTTGCTCTCCAGGGCCCCACCAGCCCCCGAGAAGAAGATCGACCTTGGGCAGGTGTGGCAGCTGCTGATGACGGCAGACAGGAAGGACTACGAGCAGATCTGCATGAAGTATGGCATCGTCGACTACCGGGGCATGCTGCGCAGGCTGCAGGAGATGAAGAAGGAGCAGGAGGACAAGATGGCACAGGTGCCTCACCCCATGCCCACCCCTCACTGCATGCCCACCCCACACACCTGGACCACAGTGCCGCACCCACGCCCACCCCTCACCACATGCCCAGACCACACACCTGGACCTCAGTGCCTCACCCCACACCCACCTCTCACCACATGCCCACGCAACACAGCTGGACCACAGGTGCCTCACATCTGGAGGTGGGCTTGGAGGCAGACCTTAGAAAACCAAGTATGGTCGAGGGGCCTGTCTCCATCTAGCCCCCAGTGGGGTATCTGGCTAAGGTCCTGGGATCCCAGGTTGGTGCCCTGCCTTTGCAACCTGGTTCTGATACTTACAAAACTCTGGAGCTTTGGAAGAGTTAGGGCCTCTGTTTCTTGGTTTCGCCATCTGAAAATGGAAATTATAGTCATGCCTACCTCATAGGGTTATTGGGAGGATAAATGAAAGAATGTACTTAAAGTACTTAGCCTAGTGCCTGATACATGGCAAGGGGTTGATGTTTGATGTCATTATCATCGTCGCCAGAGCAGGGGGTACCTGGTTTATTTCTAAAGGCTTCTACGGAAGGGAATTTCACAGTTCCCATTAGCACTCTGATCCCAGAATCTTATCAACTGTACCAGGAAGTTCTTCCTGTGTCTAACTTAATTATAGCGTAAGTCTAATTTTTCTTCTGAAAATGGAAAACAACTAGTTTTTATTATCCTGAAAATAGTACCTTATCCCCTCGAAGGGTAAGTTTTCTTAAACCTAACACCCAGAGTCTCAGCTTTCTCTCCTCCAAGGTTTCTCATTGTCTTTAACACACAACCCAGCACAGAGCTTTGTACACAGTAGGTGTTCAACTAATGTTTGTTAGAAGAACAGATGAATAGAAAAGCCCTACTGTGTTCTGGCACCTGGACACCTGGGGTCTTTTCTTGGTTGTCCTCGTGATCTGATCTCTCAACTTCCTTCCTTGAGGGGCTTGCTTCTCCCCACTTGTGAAAGGGGCCAGTGCATGCTCACCTGGGATGCTGTGGGCCTAGGGTGGTACCAGGGCCTATGAGCGTTTTGAGTACCCCAAAGAGAGGACTCCAGGAAATCTCCTGGGGGGTTTGTCTGCTCTGCAGTACATCAATGCCATCGCCAACTTGAGACACATCAGGGTCACCAAGGAGGGAATTGCAAAATTTGACCTGGAGCTGGATCTCAAGGATTCTCAGAGCAAGATTTACCTGTATAAGGTGAGGCTGGAGGGGCTATGGGTGGGGAGATCTGGCAGGGCTGCTGTAGGTCTAGTGAGGTGGGAATGATGGGTACCCTGGATTCCCCCATGGGAACAACCGGAGCACACAAGTGGTGAGCCCCTCAGCCCATGGAGTTCCTGGTTGGAGTTGGGCCAAACCCTGGTGTAGACTGTCCATCCACAGGGACTTCACATCTCACACTGAGCAACCAGGCTCTCCAGCTGGGCCCGTGACTCTCTGTATATTGCGGCTAACGGCCAGAGCACAGGGGCAAAAAGAGGGTTCTGAGAAAGTGCACCCCTTTCCGTCTGAGCTTTCTTTCCGGAGACTTAACACATCCCTACCTGGGCTCTGGGAGTAATTACCTGCCAACCAGATGGGGGCAGAAGCAGGTGGGGAGCAGATGGTAAAATTTGGCTAGTTCCGTAGCCAAACTCATCCAGCTCCATCACTTACAAGCTGTGTGACTTCGGACAAGATACTTATCTCCCCATGCCTCGGTTTCCTCACTTGTGAACTGGGGGTCATAGAGGACCTGCCTCACGGTGTACTGCAGTGCTAAATGACATCATGTGTGACTTGCCCCTCCCCCACCTCTCTGCTCATTCCAGCTTCTCTTTCCCTTGTCCCTTTGTTCCAGCCCCACTGGCCTCATCCCTGTTCCTTTGCCCCGCTATTCCCTCTGCTTAGCATGCTCATCCCCGATATCGACAGGACGAATTTCTTCATGGCAGAGAGACTTCCCATGGCCACTCCGTGTGATTCCACTATACCCCTCCAGCCCCATCCTGACACTCCAGAGCCCTGGACCCATATCTACCTTTTGGTTCCCTAGTTCTATTTCTTTCTAACATAACATATTTACTGACTTATGACATTTATTATTTATATTTTCCCCCCTAGGATTTTAGCTAGTGAGAGCAGGAATCTCTGTGGGCTTCTTGTTTGTTGTTTTTGTTTTGAGACAGAGTCTTGCTCTGTCACCAGGCTGGAGTGCAGTGGGGCAATCTCGGCTCACTGCAACCTCCGCTTCCCGGGTTCAAGCGATTCTCTTGCCTCAGCCTCCCGGGTAGCTGGGTACAGGCACACGTCACCACGCCCAGCTAATTTTTGTATTTCTAGTAGAGATGGGGTTTCACTATGTTGGCCAGGATGGTCTCGATCTCTCGACCTTGTGATCTGCCCATCTTTGTTTTATTCATTGATGTGTCCTAAGTACCTAAAACAGTGCCTGGCACACAGTGGGCCCCTCATAAGTATTAGCCATTGTTAATATTCAGCGAGTAGCAAACCTATCTAGGGCTTAGTTGAAGCAGGTATGCATATAGATTACTGGGTTTTGTAGAGCCTTACAGGTATCTGATGGTATTCTCTGAAAGTTCCTGTTGGTGAGTAAGTTGAGCTGGGGTACCTGGGCCATTGCTGTTGTGTCCTGCCTCTCTGCTATCCTCGCAGGGCCACTGAGCAGTAACTTCAGGTGCCCCTTTGCACAGCACGTGAAGAGTTTTCACTCCATGGACATTCCTAGAGCATGTATTCCCATCCAGCTCTCAATCCCTGTTCCCACGTCCTCCAGGCCCTGCTGTCTGCCACACCCCAGCTCCTCCATGACTTCAGGAATCTTTTGTCTGGTGACTGGACCAGGGGGAGAAAACTGCCAGTTATAACCAGAATGGGACTGGGGCAGGAAGCACTGGGGACCCACTGAGGACCCTCTTCCTTTTCTGGCCTTAGGACGGTGAGATGATCCCCTATGGCTTCAACGACCAGACCAAGCACAGTCTGCGCCGGCTGGGGAAGCGCTACCAATTCCAGATCCAGGACCTGCAGCCCGAGGACTCTGGCATCTACCAGGTGAAGGTGGAGGATGCTGTGGTCTTCTCCACAGAGCTGGAGGCCAGTGGTGAGTGGTCTATACTGCTGAAGTTGGAGTCGGGGAGATCTGTTAGAAGTGGAGCCCATGTTGGTGCAATGTGTGTGCTGGGGGGCAAATGTGACGTGGCACCTACTGCAAAGTGGGATGCATACCCAGATGGCTAAATTATGATGCTGTCTGTTTTCCAAAAGCCTCAGTGGACGTTCTTTCTTCTCCTGGTGCTGAGCTGGGCTCTACTGAATTACCATCACAGACACAGAGCATATGTGTCATGCCTCTACTCAGACCTTCTGCAGCCACCAAGTATTTTCAGATCCGATCCAGACGACTTGCAGAGGCTCTAGAACGCCTTTCTGTTACGTGTCTCGTCTCCACAATGCCCCAGCAAGAATCTCTGCTTAGGCATCCTCTTGCTCCATACAGACCTTTCCTTTCCTGCTTCCTGTATTCCTTCCCCTTCCAGGAACTGCCACCCCTCCCTCATCAAACTCAGTCCCAACCCCACGAGCACCTGCGTCCACATCACTGTCAGAGCACCTACCAGCTCAAGGGGGTTCTTGGAAGGACAAGGAGAGCCCCAGGGAAGCAGGCTTTGGGCAGATATGTTAATAAGAACATGGCTGAATCGAGGTTCGGGGAGAGAGAAAGGGGTGTTGTGTCCCAGCAGCAGGGAGGTGCCCAGAAGGGACTTTGGAAAGCCTGACAACTGTGCAGGTTGGGAAAAGGAGTATACCCTTGGGAGTCAACCAGACCTGGATGTGAATCTTGGTTTCCCTTAGCTGCATGAGACTGGGGCAAGTTATTTAACTTTTTAAGCCTCAGTTTTCTCACCTGTAAAAATAAATTAATAATACTCACCTTGGAGATGGTCACAAGGATTAATAAGATCAAGTACTGGCTCTTAGCTTAGTGGTTTCCTTCATGCACCCACCTTGTCCCCAGATACAGCTTTTGGGTTTAGAAGTATAGAATCCCAGAGCTGAAAATAGCCCCATTGCTCATAATGATAACCCCTCACTTTATGTGGGGGGGATTGACACCTGAGGTATGGAGGTGACCTGTCCAAGGTAGCACAGGGAGTTTGTGGCTGAGCTGGTCGAAGCCTGGATTTCTGAACTGCCAGCCTTGCTGCCTCAGGTCACGCTGTGTCATAGCATCAAGCTGACACCCCCATTCCTGCTTCCCCGGCAGCAATCCCCCCCAGAGTGGTGGTCCCACTGACCGAGACCCGCTGTGAGGAACAGGGTGATGCAGTCTTCGAGTGCACCCTCTCCAGCCCCTGCCCTAGTGCAGCCTGGCATTTCCGGCACCGGCTACTCCACCCCAGTGACAAATATGAAGTGCTTGTGTCACCTGACGGGCTGACCCACCAGCTGGTGGTGAGGGGGGCCCGTTTTTCAGACATGGGCCCCTACTCGCTGGGCACTGGGCTCCACACTTCCAGCGCCTGGCTGGTGGTTGAAGGTGAGTGCTTCACATCAGGGAAGACCTTGGAGCTGGGGAGGCATGAGGGAGGCGAGGCAGTGGGATTGCCTTTGGTCAGCTCCCTTGCACAGAGAGAATAAGGAAGGCTCCTTAGATTACTCTCCAGCCACTGCAGTGCAGACCATCATGGCCACATGTGCCTGCTCCACTGGGTCTCTTGGAATTACTCTGGGGCACAGATGGCTGTACGGTCCTAGGCAGCCTGGGGACAGTGGCCTAGGTTCGGTGTGGATGAGAACCCCCTGCACCAGACCAGAGAATACTCTGAAACCTCCCTGGGGATTGAAATTTGGGTTCAAGTTGTTCCCAGAAAAGTGTGAATTGGACATAAGTAAGGCAGGTAGTGGAGCAAGTAGATATTTTAAAAACCAGGCACCTGCTGCGGCAGTTTGATTACAAATGACTTCTGGCTTATGCATTTTCTCCGAAATCCTCGTGAACCCTGTAGCAGGTGGTCTGTGGGTATAGGAAGCGGGGAGGTGGTGATGGGATCCACCCATTCATCCCTGGAACAGCCTGGCTGCCTCCCCAGATGGTCAGCTTGCTTCTCTACTGGGGAAGCCCAGGTCAGGTGGGCAGCTGGGCTCAGGCAGGTGCTTTGACCAGATTTAACTGGAGTTTTGGTATTTTCTCTTGTCTCTCTATGTGGGCACTGACCTTCCACGTGAATAACCCCTCACTGAAGCTGGGAAGAATAAAGACCTTCAGTCCACAAGTGCTGACCACCAACTGCAGAAGCAAGGAGCCCAGGCCTCAGAAGCAGAAGACTCTGGGAGCACCAGCAGCCAGGGAGAGAAATTCAGAGAGCAGGGGCCCCCTAGGGGGAGCTCCCTTGATGGGGCTGGGCTGGCTTCCGGGTTCCAGCACATAGCCAGCCCAGACAGGGACGGCCTTGGCAGGCATGGCTACTCCTTGATGGGGGACAAAGGGGCAGCCAACTCATCCTGGGGCCCTGGACAGGAGGGCGAGGGCTTTCTAGAAGCAGAGACAAGCAGAGTCACTCTTCCTAGGGAAAATCAGCCCCACAGAGAGGGAGGCTGGGCTGGAAGCCTTGCAGGGGGGGTCCATCTACAGGTAGAGAGCTCAGAATCAGGGTTGGGCCTCCCAGAAAAACGACAGCAAGATGGTGGCAGAGATAGCAAGGGTGATGGATGCTGGAGGACAGCAGGAGGCTGGGAGGCTGGGTCCCGTCCGCTTCAGGCTGGAGGACTGGGGAGCAGCCGGGAAGGAAAGGAGCACGGAGGGGACAGTGGAGGACAACTGGACAGTCACGGCCAGGAGCAACTGTGGGATGCTCGACTGGGACCTGGGAGAGGAAAGAGGGACCTGCAGGGATGCCAGTCTGATCCTGTAGGGCCCTGGCCAAGAGGAAGGCAGGTGGGGAAGATTTCGCAGTGTGATAGCCTGGCTGAGACGGAGGGAGGGGATGCTTCGAGCAGGGAAGCCAGAAGAGGAGCTGTAGTGTGGGGTAGTGGGACTGGCCTGGGGGAAACTGGAGGCAGCAATGGGGCAGGAGGTCCTGGCACCCTGGAGTTTACTGGAGGGAGAGGTTCTGGCTCCAAGGCAGGCATGGGCCCTGAATCCTGGGGTTCCCGAGGAGGTACACTTACTGACTATGGGGATGCCAGGCGCTACTGGGGATCAGGAGAGTTTCTAGGACAGACACCTGGAGGCAAGGACTTCCAGGAACCATCAGTATCAGGTGGTAGAAAATTCCTTCTGGGAGATGGGAGTCCTGAGGCCAAAGCTGAAGACTCACTGCAGGAGGCAGATGGTCTATACCAGGGGGAGTCCATCTTTGGAGGAAGTGTCTACAAAACTGGCCCTGGAGGCCCAGGAGACCCCAGGGGCTGTGAAAGTGGCCTCCGGGGGCTCAGAGGAAGGGATGGCCAGGAAATAGCTTGGGCCTCAGGCGAGGTAGGAGATGAGCCCAGAAGCTTCCAGTCTTCCCAGGGCTGGACAGCAGGTCACAGAGCAGCAGGCAGTGCTGGCACAATAGACTCTAAGGGCACAAGTCCTTGGGATGACACGCCGTCTAGCATCGGAAAAACTGGGGTCCAAGGGCAAGAGGGTATGGGTGGTGTCTGGGTGGCTGGACTGACAGAGTCTGGTCAGGGGGTGGAGGCCAGAAGCCATGGGCTAAGTCGGTCTCCAGGCCTGGGTGCTCGGGGATCTGGGGGAACACTAGGAGATACAGAAGGATTCAGGGGTCCTGGGTCAATAGGGTCTGAACAAGATTTCTGGAATGGGTCAGGGAGCGCTGGAGTAAAAGGACCCAGAGGTGAGACAGGTTATAAGGATGGCTTGGAAGGTCCTGGGAGAATGGAATCTAGGTATAAGAGTGGCTTAGGATATTCTAGGGGAATAGGTTCTGAAAGCGGGGCTGGTTATAGCTATGGCTCAGGGGTGCCAGGAGAAATGGGATCCAGCCGTGGTGCTGGTTGTAGAGTGTCCCCTGGGGCACCTGTGGGAATGGAGTCTGAGGAAGGGGGTGCTTACAAGCATAGCTCCACAGTGCCCAGGGAAGTGTGGTCTGGAAACAAAGAAGATTCTGGCCCTGCAGGAGGAGGGCCTGGGAGAGTTGCCAGTCTTAAGAATGGCTCAGGTGGCCCTGATGGAACACCCATGGGTGGAGCCCAGAATTGGGCCTCTGCATGCCAGGGTGGCATGGGCCCTGGGGGAGGGCACCATTCAGATGGCCCCCTAGGGAGTCCTGGGATGGTGGGGTCTGTGGGTAGAGGTGGTCTCAAGGCCCCTGGAGCACTGGAGACTGTTGGGACTCGAAGTGTGGAAGCAGACCCAGGGAGCTCCGGAAGAATAAGGCCTTGGGGTCAGACTGGAAATTATGGGGGCTTCAGGGCCTCAGAGGACCTGGGGGCCTTTGGAGAAGGGGGCTATGAAGATGGCTCTGGGGGTCCAGGAGCCATGGAGCCGGGGTCTCTGAGGGCAGGAAGCAAAGTGGGTGAGGGGGATGGGACAAGATACCCTGGTGCCAGGGCCTCTGGAGCTGGAGCTACTTACAGGGACGATACCAGGGACCGTGAGGCACTCACGCCTCACATCGGGGCTGCTTCTGAGAGCCAGTGGGCTTATGGGGCTGGCAGTGTGCGGGGTGATGAGGATGGATCAGAACATCCAGGGGCTCAGGGAACTGGGGTCAGAGCAGCATATGGAGGAGGGTCAAGGGGCCTGGGGCCTAGAAATACAGGGCCAGGGGCTGAGGCAGGCTTTAGAGATGGTTCAGGGGGCGTCCAAGGAATGGGATCAGCAGGTGGGCCAGGTTGTAGGAAAGGTATTGGGAGTTCTGGGGAAATGGGGACAGTGGATAAGGAAGGTTATAGGAAAGATTTGGGGGCTCCTGAGAATATGGGTTCAGGGAGCAAGGCTGCTTATAGGGATGGTGTAGGGGGTTCTGGGGAAATGGGGTCAATGGATGAAGCAGATTATAGAAAAGATTTGGGGGTTCCTGAGGGAATGGGCACAGGTTATAGGGGTGGTTTAAGGGGTTCTGGGGAGATGGGGTCAGTGGATGAGTCATGTCATAGGAATGGGATTGGAGGTTATGGGGAAGTGGGGTCAGGCTATAGGGAGGATATGGGGGCTCCTGAGGGAATGGGCACAGGGAGCAAGACAGGTTACAGGGGGGGGTTAAGGGGTTCTGGGGAAATGAGGTCAATTGATGAGGCAGGCTATAGGAAGGATTTGGGGGTTTCTGAGGGAGTGGGTTCAGGGAGTAAGGCAGGTTTTAGGGATGGTTTAGGGGGCTCTGGGGAGATGGGGTCAGTGGATGAGGCACGTTATAGGAAGGATTTGGGGGTTTCTGAGACAGTGGGTTCAGGGAGCAAGGCAAGTTGTAGGGGTGGCTTAAGGGGCTCTGGGGAAATGGGGTCAGTGAATGAGGAAGGTTATAGGAAGGATCTGGGGGCTCCTGAGGGAATGGGTTCAGGTTACAGGGGTGGCTTAAGGAGTTCTGGGGAAATGGAGTCAGTGAATGAGGAAGGTTATAGGAAGGATCTGGGGGCTCCTGAGGGAATGGGCTCAGGGAGTAAGGCAGGTTTTAGGGATGGTTTAGGGGGCTCTGGGGAGATGGGGTCAGTGGATGAGGCAGGTTATAGGAAGGATTTGGGGGCTCCTGAGGGAATGGGTTCAGGGAGTTACACAGATTATAAGAATGGTGTAGGTGGTTCTGGAAAAATCAGTTCAGGAGGTGAGGCAGGTTATAGGAATGTTTTAGGGGGTTCTGGGAGGATTCCGTCAGGGAGTGAGGCAGGTTCTAGGCGAGGCTTTGGGGGAACTGATGGCATGGCATCAGGGCGTGAGGTCAGTTATAGGGGAGGCTCAGGAGGATCTGGGGAAATGGGGCCAGGGGGTGAGATGGGTTGTGGAGATGGCTCAGGGAGGCTTGGAATGCCAGGCTCACTGGCAGGAACAGGAAGTCAGGCTAGACCCAGAGGTCACGAAGCCATGGGGCACAGGTTAGGATATTGGGTAACATCAGAGGGTGGCACAATCTCCAAGGATGGTCCAGAGATAGCCAGAGGAACAGGGCTTGTGGATGGGGCAGGACCTGGGGTGGAGCCTATGGCTGGAATGGCGGGCGCTGCAAGTGGCACAGCACACAGAGACAGGGGCCTGGGGGTGCTGGGGTCTCAGGGAGGGCCACAGGCTCTTTCAGATGGGCGAGGCTCCACCAAGGGTCTTGGGGGCTACAGAACCTCAAGGATCCCTGAGGCTGAGAAGGCTGCTGATACCAAGGGAAAATCAGATGTCAAAGAGTGGCAAGATAGTTCTGGGACTCCAGCGTCTTCTAGAGACAAAGGGGCTCCCAGGGCGAAGGATAGATCTCTAGACCACACAGGGATTATAGGGGCTTCTGGGTTTCTTGATGGCAACGGGGCAGTGGAAGGTGAGACCTGGGCAGGAATGGCTGCTCTGGGGTCTGGATATGAACAGGACTTCTGGAAAGCAGGCCCAGGAATGACAGACAGGGGTAGAGTTGCTGGTTGGGGGGGATCAACATCTCAGGGAGATGGGGACTCACTTTTGGGAGGCAGAAGGATGGGAGCAGGCTCACAGAGCTCAGCAGGGACAGGCCAGGATCTGGACAGCAGCTCTATGCCTGGGGAAAGGGGCAAGACAACATCAGGGCCTGCTGACAGCCAACGGATGAGCAATGCCTGGGCTCCCGATTGGGAAGACCAGGGGTCGGGCCGAGGAAGCACAGGTGCTGGGAAGCAGCCAACAGGCTCCAGGGCTTCCGGTTCTCTGCAGGAGAAAGACGTTGCTTTTGGTAGGACCCAGGAAGGGCCAGGGGGCTTTAAGGGCAGGGAGGGTGCACCAGGCCAAGAGGTGGCTGGTGGATGCCAAAGCCCATGGTCCCCAGATAGCAAAAGTTCAAGTCCTGGAAGGGGCAGGTCTGGTGGCACAGAGGACTCAGGTATCCTGGGCAAAGGGAATTCTACTGAGTTGGGGAATGTCTTCACCCCAAAACCTGGGGAGTCAGGTCCTCAGGGAGCCTGGCATGGCTTAGATGGTCCCTTTGGCAGAAAAGCCTCTGGAGATGGGTCAGGAGGGACCCAGGGTCTGAGCTCTCAGCTAGGCAAGGGACAGAGAGGAGGAAAGAGGGGGCCCTTGGGGTCCCTGAAGGCTGAGAATGGTGAGGCCCAGGGTCCTGGGGCCCTAAAGGAGGATGAGAGGCAGGGAGCAGAAGAGGCTGGGAGGTCAGGCAGGAGGCCTGGCTCAGTCAGGGGCAGGTCTCAGGCACAGTCAGGGGCTGAGGTTGGAGGAACAAAGAGAAGGGGAGCAGACAGGGTCGGAAACAGGGGGCAGCCACCAGTTGGGGAGACCTGGGGCTGCCAAGATGAGAGGCTGAATGAAGACCAGAGCTGGGAGTCCCCCGGTCACCTTGGTAGCAAGGGAGGTGGCAAAGATGGCAGGTTGGACGTCTGTGGAGAGAAGAGAGATGCTACCCAGAGTTCCACATCCAGATGCAAGCCTGGCACTGGCAGGCTCTCCGAGGAGGCCCGAGGTAGGTGTTTCTCCACTGAGCCGGCTCCAGTGGGCTAGAGACAGGGGGGAGCTCCCTGACCACTAGGATGCTTGGGTCTGTCCCAATTCTGCCTCCGGCCCCAGGAGTCTGTTCCACTCTCAGGAACATTTTGCAAATTTAGGAAACAACCTTTTCCTCTTTGTGCAGATGGGATCCAGCCTGTGAGAGGCTCAGAGGTCTCCTAGGTTTCTACTCATGATACCTGATGTCCACAGCACCAGGGTTATGGACCCAACTCTCTGTGGGTTACCAGACTTCTCCCCTCTGTGACCTGGTGGACAGTGGGGGGGCTTCATATACCTTACTCCCCAGGTGTCCTGGACCAGCCTAGGTCCTGCTGAGAAAAGCAGCAATGCTTGGTCTCCTGTCTGGGAAGACCAAGGCATTGGCACCAAGGCAGCATAGGAACCACCCTGCTGACACCAGCTGAGCCCATTGGCAGGACCACGGTGGCCCTGCAGGGCAGAGTGCAGGCCATGGCCTGGGAGGCTCGGCCCTGAGGACTCCCTCTGTGTCCCTCCAGGCCCCATGAGCCACTTCTCCCAGGGCCTGGCTGACATGGAGGTGCAGCAGGGAGAGGCTACCACACTCTCCTGTACCCTCACCAGCGACCTGGGACCCGGCACCTGGTTTAAGGATGGAGTCAAGGTACTGCCTCCCTCACACCTTCTCTTTACAAGCTGGAGGGACAGAGGTAAAGCAGGGAAGAGGAGGCGGGTAGAGGCTTTGAAAGAAAGATTCTTTTCCTTCGTTTTACTAATGTATCCACCCTGAGAGACATTTCAATAGCTACTAACTTGGTGTGTTTAAAATAAAATTGGATTTTTAAATGATGTGTATCCTATGCCCCTCAGCGCACCCCTTGTTCTTCCACCATGCCAAATGCCTCTTCTATGCCTGCAGAGTCCTATCCATCCTTCAAGGCCTCATGCAAATGCCACCTTCTCATCCCAACCAGAGGGGAGCCCTCATCTCCCTGTACAACCCCTCTGTCCTGCATTACAGCTGACACCCCAAGAGAGACATTGCAGCGACTCAGGGCAGGGGCCTCGGTATCAGCTAGGTCTGGCTTCAGATCCCAGCTCTGCCACTACCAGTTATGGGACCTCAAGCAAGCAGCCAACATTCTGGCTCCCTCATCTATGAAGTGGGGCTAACAATAGTACTTCTTCGTCAGGTTGTGATGACAATTAGATGAGGTGCTGAGCACAGAGGGCGTTGGCATGCGGTAAACATTCCATTCACACAGCTGTTGTCAGGATCCCAGCATGAGTAAAGGGCTCTGCTCAGCTGGCGGAGCTGCAGTGGGGGTGGGGTGACCTTCTCCTGCTCTGGCCTGTCTCCAGCTCACCACCCAGGATGGAGTCATCTTTGAGGAAGACGGTCTTGTGCGCCGACTCTTCATCGCACATGCACAGGGGACCCAAGCCGGGAGGTACACCTTTGTAGCCGGCGACCAGCAGAGCGAGGCCACCCTGACTGTCCAGGGTAAGGCCCAGCCCTGCCCTGCCCTGCCCCACAGTCTTTGTACCAGGTGCTGTGCCTTGCTTTAAAACACCTGAACACGTGGCTAGTCTGCAGCAAGTATCTAATCTCATCCCCAGAGAAGATGACGGGAAAAGCCGATTCATACCCTGCCTGTTCCAGCATCTGAGCTCTTTCCTTGCCAGGAAGGCCTCGGTGAGGTCTAAGCCTGGTCTCTCCTGCTGCAGATGAAGCCTGTTCCCTTGTTAGTCCTCATGTGGCAGGGTACAGGGTTCCTTACTCTTAGTCCAAACTTCCTTCTCTGGGTCCTCCTTTCTGCATTCCCCAGGGCCCTGGTCTTCTTTGACTCTCTTGTTTTATTTCTAGATGCCCCCACTATTGCTCCAGATGTGACAGAGAAACTGAGAGAGCCACTGGTGGTCAAGGCTGGGAAGCTGGTGACAGTGAAGATCCCCTTCCAGAGCCACCTCCCCATTCAGGCTGCCTGGAGGAAGGACGGGGCCGAGGTGGTGGGCAGTGGTGAGAGGGAGGCCCAGGTGGACCTGGGGGATGGCTACTCACGGCTGTGCCTCCCCAGCGCAGGCAGGAAGGACTGTGGCCAGTACAGTGTGACGCTGAGGAGCAAGGGAGGCTCCGTGCAGGCTGAGTTCACCCTGCAAGTCATAGGTACCAGCCCCGTCTTTCCCCAGCCAAGACCTGAGTCCCCTCCCCATCAGCAAGCACAGGCCTGGGGTGTGATCTCTGCTGGCTCCGATCCTCACCTGCATCCAGACCTACCCCTAACTCTGCTCACACTGCTTAGGAAAAAGCAGTTGAGATCAACAACGTGCTGGGCTCCTGCTAGGGGCTGGAGCCTGTTGTGCCTCTCTGAGCCCAATACATGGGCCCTCAGGAAGTTGCTGGGTGGGATGATGGTCCCCAGCCCTGAGTGGCACCAGCAGGGTAGGACTGCTGTGAGCCAAGCAGCTGCCCATACCAGCCACTGGATGGTGGGCCTGGCACATTCCATGGCACACCCCTGGGTGCACGTGTGTGTTCCAGTGGAGACGAATGTCAAGCATGTGTGGCCCTCCGGGTAATGCCCAAGCCTCTCTGGACAGTCTGCCCCATTGCTGGCTTATCCACTGATGGCGTGGGGAGGGAACCAGCGCTGCTCCCCTCCAGCTTCTCTGACCCTCCCCTCTTCCTGCTCCTCTCTGTGGGTCCCCAGATAAGCCTGATCTCCCACAAGGCCCCCTGGAGGTTCAGGATTGCCACAAGGCTGGTGTCTGCCTTCGCTGGCGGCCCCCAAAGGATGATGGGGGCCGGCCTGTAGAGCGTTACGTGGTGGAGAGACAGCAGGCTGGCAGGAGCACTTGGCTGCAGGTGGGCCAGGCCCCCGCTGACAGCACCACCTTCACGGATGCCCACGTGGAGCCGGGCAGGAAGTACACCTTCCGAGTGCGGGCTGTGACCTCGGAGGGCGCTGGCGAGGCCCTGGAGTCCAAGGAGACATTGGTGGCTCCTGAGGGTGAGAGAAAAGGCTGGGGCTGGGGTTGGGGGACACTCCTGGGCTCCCCGCGATGCTGAGGTGGGCAGACTGCCCCAGAGGCTTAGTGACACCAGCCTGTGATGGGGCTCCAGAGGCCCTTCTGGAGCACTCTAGAGACTCCTTCCCTCAGCTGCATTTGGGATCTGGCACTCAGATCAGGAAGTGTTTTACAGTCTCTGGGAGTGAGGGTATGGGCCAGCAAAGCCCACTGTCTCTGGCCCAGGGAGAGAGGAGCATCCGCCTCCAACATCCTATCAGGGGACTGGAGGCTGAGGGGCCTCAGAGCCGGCTCCAGGCTCCGAGGCTACAGTGCCTTCTCTGTCCCTTCAGTCCTTCCTCTGAACAGCCAGAACACTGACCCAGGGCAGGCTGGCTCAGCCCCCACACTCCCCAGGACAGGGTGGAGTGTGGCCTGCCCCAGGTGCCCGTGCCTCCTACCCCAGGGGCTCCCCAGCAGCCGGCACCTTTCCCAGCCTCTGGCTGACGGGACCCCTTCCTGCCCCCAGCTCTCCCCAAGGCTCCTTCCGCACCAGCCATCCTGTCGGCCTCCAGCCAGGGCATTACACTAACATGGACGGCACCTCGGGGCCCTGGCAGCGCCCACATCCTGGGCTACCTGATCGAGAGGCGTAAGAAGGGCAGCAATACCTGGACAGCAGTGAACGACCAGCCTGTGCCTGGTGAGCATGGTCCTGGCTTCCAGAGCTTCCTTAGACCCCTCCTGGCTCCAGGATCCCAGGGAGTTGTCAGTTCCTATTGGTTTAATACAGTGGTTCTCATCTAGGGTAGTTTGGCAATGTCTGGAGACACTTTTCATTGTCACAACTGGGTGGAGAGTAGACGTCACTGGCCTCTAGTGCGAAGAGGTCGGGGATGCTGTTAAACACCCTACAGCGCCCAGGACAGAGCCCACGCCCGCCTCTCAAAACACCCAAAGAAGTATCTGGCAAAAAAAAAAAAAAAAAAATTGTCTATTGTGCTGAGGTCAAGAAGTCCTGATTCAGAAATCCTGGCTGGGAGTCAGAGATGAAGCTGTTAGCCCTGGCCCCTCTACTTCTGGCCTTGACCTTGGACAGTTCACTTCCTCTCTAGATTTTTTTTTTGAGACAGAGTCTCACTGTGTCACCCAGGCTGGAGTGCAGTGGTGTGATCTTGGCTCACTGCAGCCTCCACCTCCTGGGTTCAATTGATTCTCCTGCCTCAGCCTCCCGAGTAGCTGGGACTACAGGCCCGTGCCACCACACCCAGCTAATTTTTGTTCTTTGAGTAGAGATGAGGTTTCACCATGTTGGCCAGGCTGGTCTTGAACTCCTGACCTAAAGTGATCTACCCGTCTTGGCCTCCCAAAGTGTTGGGATTGTAGGCGTGAGCCACCATGCTGGGCCTAGATCTTAATTTCCACATCCATAAACTGGAGAGAAGGCCCCCTCTCCCCTCCCCACTAAGTAGTTTCCTGAGAAACAAACTGCATTCTGAGATCAGAAAGAACTTGGAAAAGCCAAAGGGCTGGGCAGATGCTGAGGGGTCTTCTGACAACCCTTGGCGAAATTTCTTTGCCCTGCATGCGTGCTGGGGAAGTCCAGGTTTGAGGAGGAAAGAATGGGCTCAGAACAGCTTCCCAGGAGACCTGGGTTCAGGTCATGGCTCTGCTACTTAGAAGCTAAGGCCTGTCAGGACTTCAGTTTCCTTATCTCTGGAGAGAGATGAACTAAAGGCATCCTTCCAATTTCACTATTTAGTGATTCTGCTTTATTTAAATATGACAGCAACTCTATAAGGCAGAGACAACCAGGGACATTAAGGCACTTGCCCAAGAACGCCCAGCAAGTCAGTGGTGGAACCAGATAGGGCTCCGGGGCCCCTGACGCTATGAGCAGTGCCCTTTCCACCTTGGAGAGAACTGAGTCGCAGCGGGTAGCGGGATGCAGGGAGGGATGTGTTAGAACCCAGGCTTGGTCTCCTTCAGAACTCGGAGGCACCCAAGCTTTCTCCCATGTCCAGCCCCATCAGGGTGGGACTCACATGGGTGGGCTGTTCACAGAGAGGAAGTGGACGGTGGTGGACGTGCGGCAGGGCTGTCAGTACGAGTTCCGGGTCACAGCTGTGGCTCCCTCCGGCCCCGGAGAGCCTGGGCCCCCATCAGATGCCGTCTTTGCTCGGGACCCCATGAGTAAGTAGAGCACCAACCCAGGATGCGGGTGGGGGTGAGCACGGGATAGCCCCAAAGCCAGGTGGGACACGACAGTAGGTCATAGGTCAGGGGCAGTCCTGAAGGAGATGGGCAGGAGGGCTGGGTATAAAAATCAAAAGGCTTCTCGGGTGAGGCATGTCTTAGGGGCCCTACATCAAGATCAAATAGGCCCAGGAGCCAGGCAGTGGGATGAGAAGATTCCTTCCCTGCCAGGTGTAATGGTTCACACCAGTAATCCTAGCTGGTTGGGAGGCAGAGGCAGGAGGATTGCTTGAGCCCGGGAGTTTGAGGCTGCAGTGAACTATGATTGCACCACTGCACTCCAGTCTGCACGACAGAGGAACAATCTTTCTCAAAAAAAAAGAAAAGAAAAAAAAGGAGAATCCTTTTCAAGATTGCTTCACTCACTCTTTGGCCTCTACACAGGCCAGCCCCCAAGCTGGCCCACATGCCCCAGTCCAATAAGCATCCACTCACCCCAGTGTGCCCCTCACGCAGGGAAGGGGGCAGGTAACAGGGGAAACTCAGCATCAATTCTCTAGCCAATGAATATTTGCCCATCACCTACTAAATGGCCAGCATTGTGCCAGGAAGTAGGGGAATCAATCCTGATCTCTGCCCTTGAGAAACATAGAGTCTGAGATAACATTTCGTTTCTGAGACCTGTGGTCTCAGGAACATCGAGTGTATCAAGAGATGCCAACAGACACTCTGAGAATGACAGGAACAGCAAAAATGTCTGTGATCAAAGATGTGTATGATGTAAGCCTATGTATTTACAAGTCCTGCCAGGGGAAAAAGCTGTCTAACCTTGATCCAAATCTAGCTTTTTCACAAAATACCTATGAAAAGCGTCACTCCAGGGCACACGGCTTAGAAAATGCTGTTCTGTATTTCTCCTCCCCTAATGAGCTTGCCTGCGTCGAGTCCTCTGGGGAGCAGCACATTTCCGGCACTTGCTGGATGGGGCAGGTGGTAACACCTGGAGAGCACTCTGTGCCCCACAGGGCCTAGCCCATTGCAGGTGTTCAGGCTGTTTGAATGAACCCAACAAGACCGGAACATCCTGTAAGTGTCATTGTTCAAGTGGTATCTGAGTTTCAGTCCTAGGAAGGGCAGGGTGTGGAATGGAGGGATGGGGGAAGAAAGCCAGCCCATGCAACTTACTCCTTGCAAATGGACCAAGCCTGGCATATCTTTTCTTTTCCCTCCCTCCCTTCCTCCCTCCCTCCCTCCTTCTCTCTCTCTTTCCTATCCTTCTTTCTCCCTTCCTTCCTTTCTGTCTTTCTCCTTTCTTCCTTCTTTTCTTCCTTTCCTTTCCTCTCCCTTTCATTTCTTCTTTCTTTCTTTTCTCTTTCTTTCTTTCCGTTTCTTTCTTTCTTTCTCTCTCTGTTTCTTTTTCTTTCTTTCTTTCTTTCTTTCTTTCTTTCTTTCTTTCTTTCTTTCTTTCTTTCTTTCTTTCTTTCTTTCTTTCTCTCCCTCCTTCTTTCCTTTTTGCCTTTCATTCCTTTCTCTTCTTTCTTTCCTTTCATTCCTTTCTTTTCTTTTCTTTCTTGGCAGGGTCTCACTCTTTCACCCAGGCTGGAGTGCAGTGATGCAATCTTGGTTCACTCCAGCCTCCAACACCTGGGCTCAAGCAATCCTCCTGCCTCAGCCTCCTGAGCAGCTGGGACTATAAGCTTATGTCACCATGACCTGCTAAGTTGTTTTTGTAGAGACAGGGTCTCACTATATTGCCTAGGCTGGTCTTGAACTCCTGCTTTCAAGCTATCCTCCTGCCTCAGCCTCCTAAAGTGCTGGGATTACAGGCATGAGCCACAGGCCTGCAGCCTGTTAACCTCTCTGATCAGTGGTGGGGAGCGAAGACAATACATAGGATAAGCAGTGTCTCACATATGCCACAGCAGTCACTCCATTTTCTGGATTCTTGCTGCTGAGATCACTTGTCCACGATCCAGCAACATCACCTTATTAGAACTTATGAGAAATGCTGAATCGCAGGCGTCACCCCAGACCTACTGAATCAGGGTCTGTATTTTGACCAAAACACCCAGGTAACTTCTATACTAATTAAAGTTTGAGAAGTACTGCCCTAGCCCAATGGTTTTCAAACTTCACTGCATATTTAGAAACACCTGGAAAGCTCTTAAAAATGTGGATGCCTAGACTGCACCCCAGAGTAATTACGTCAGAATCTCTGGGGTGGCATCTGGGTGCCAGTATGTTTAAGCTCGTCAGGTGATTCCAACGTGCAGCCAGGCTTGAGGGCCGGAACCCTAGACTGCTGGGCAATTTCCATGCGCTTTCACACTCATTGTGCTTTTTGCTTGTTCTAAAACCTCTCTGGGTGGGTGGAGCTCTTATCATTGTGCTCACGCAGCAAGTGGAGAACAGGAAGCCTGCACTGGCATACCCAAAAGGCACAGTCTTGACTCTGAGAGCTTAGAGTCCAGAATCCAAACACATAGAAGTCTAGTCTTGCGGGATAATAGAACCCAAGAGGTCATCTACTAAAATATCGGTTTTCAGGAATTACAGAAGGATATTTAGGACAAGGCATTCGGCAGGTTGGTGAGGGAATGAGGGGAGTGGGTCGAGGAAGACTTCCTGGGGGAGGTGGCCTGGGATCTGTGTGCATAGCAAAGTACTGGTTAGAGTAAGAATTTGGATCAAGGCTCACACCTGTAATCCCAGCACTTTGAGTGGCCGAGGCAGGTAGATCACAAGGTCAGGGTTTCAAGACCAGCCTAGTGAAACCCCATCTCTACTAAAAATACAAAAATTAGCCGGGCGAGGTGGTGTTCACCTGCAATCCAAGCTACTCAGGAGGCTGAGGTGGGAGAATCACTTGAATCCAGAAGGCGGAGATTGCAGCGAGCTGAGATCAGGCCACTGCACTCCAGCCTGGTAGGCAGAGAGAGACTCCATCTTAAAAAAAAAAAAAAGAATTTGGATCAAGGAAGACTCTAAAAGCAGAATTGCTAAGTGAAAAAAATTCCCAGCCTCCCACAAGAAAAGCTAATCAATATCCATGCTGAGTGGCCTCCCTCAGGAGATGCCATTCCTGACGCTCCCTTTCGGCCCCGCAGGACCTCCTGGGCCAGTACGGAATCTCCAAGTCACAGACACATCAAACACCAGCATCACCCTGAGCTGGGCCGGGCCGGACACCCAGGATGGGGATGAAGCCCAGGGATACGTGGTGGAGCTGTGCGGCTCAGACAGCCTCCAATGGCTCCCGTGCCATGCAGGCACCGTGCCAGCCACCACCTACACAGCCAAGGGGCTTCGGCCCAGAGAGGGCTACTTCGTGCGGGTGACAGCAGTTAACGAAGGAGGCCAGAGCCAGCCCACTGCCCTGGACACACTGGTGCAAGCCATGCCCATTACTGGTGAGTGCTGCCTCCTCCTCCGACCCCTGAGCCCTGCAGGCCCCTCCTGAGAGGGGGACCGCCGTTCACTTGCTGAGCCAGGATCCCCACCCTCAGTTTCAGCAAGCAACATTTATTGAGCACCTACTATGTGCTGGGCACTGAGCTAGGCAGTTCCTTCTTAGAAATGTTTTCTCATTTCAACTCTGCTACAAGGTTAATGTTTTTATTCCTAAGTTACAGAAAAGAAAACTGAGGTTCAAGGTACTTTGCCCAAATTGTCACCCATGGTATGTGGTAGAGCCAGGATTTAAACATGGAGACTCCAAAGTTGATGTTGTCCGGGAGAGAGGGCTGCTGCTTCCTGGGCATGGCCTTAGAAGGCCTACGTGCGGCTCGGCTCCCGCGGTTCACGTTCAGAGTGGGACATGCCCAGCTCCCCGTTATTATTGAAAAGAGGATTGTCTTTGCCTCCACCTACAAGCCCCTGAGCTGCCTCTGACCCAAGCTGACACTGACCCTAGCCGTCACTGTGACAGTAGGGAGACGCATACACAGCACACAGAGTCCAGACTCCCAGAAGTCTGTCCTGGCTCCCTCCCGAACAGGGTGTGACCTCAGGAAGTCACTGCCTGTCTTAGATTGGTGATTATCTCATCTGCAAAACATAAGCGTCCCGTCACAAATCAGCATCTTCCTCTGTTCCAGCCTAGCCCACCCCTCTCCCTGCAGCGTCCCTTTCTCAGCTCCTGTCCCTCCCCTGCGAGCATCTCCCCACCAGCCCCTGGGGTCCCCCTGAAGAGTCTGCCACCAGCTGCACTCCAGTCCCTCAGAGACCCCAGTGTGTTGGGATCCCAGCATCAATCCAGCTGGCCCAGTCGTCCCCTCCAGCCCTGCCTTGCTGGGGACCAGGAGTCCCACTGCGAGGGAGGAGGGAGGTAACCAGTCCTCTTGTGTGTTTCAGTCTGTCCCAAGTTCCTCATGGACTCCAGTACCAAGGACTTGCTGACTGTCAAGGTTGGGGACACTGTCCGTGTGCCTCTCTCCTTTGAAGTGAGTGTACCTACAGGGGTGTGGGGAGGGAAGCCCAGAGAGGCCAAGGGGCCAGACTCAGCCCTGTGGCTCTTTTCTTCCCTGTTCCTTTTTGGCCCCTAGTCAGTTCCCCGGGCTTGTGGAAATCAGGCGAGACCTGATGAAGGAAGGATTCAGGTCCTCCTCGAAGGTACCGCCCTCACTTGGCCACTAGGTGGCCATTCTGCTCCAGGCCTGCAAATCCCTCTAGCGGTGGCTCCTGGTACTGCACCTCCAAACTAGGGCTCTTCCTGTTCTCCACCTCTCCTAGTGTGGGAATTCAGGGAGCCTGCCGTGCAAATAATCCGCTTTGACTTCACAATGTATTTTTGTGCAAGCATACGACCTGCATTTAACTCAGAGTGACCTCAACCAACACCAACACCACCTGACTTTATAACAGTAGGGTGGTGGCTAGAAGTACAAACTGCCTATGTTCAAATTCCATCATCACTCACAGCTGTTTGACTTTGGACAAATATATATATAAGTTTTTTGTTTTTTGGTTTTTTTTTTTGAGATGGCGTCTCGCTCTGTCTCCCAGTCTGGAGTGCAGTGTGCGATCTTGGCTCACCGCCACCCCCACCTCCTGGGTTCAAGCAATTCTCCTGCCTCAGCCTCCCAAGTAGCTGGGATTACAGGCAGGTGCCACCACACCCGGCTCATTTTTGTATTTTTAGTAGAGACGGGGTCTCACCATGGTGGCTAGGCTGGTCTCAAACTCCGGACCTCAGGTGATCCACCCGCTTCAGTCTCCCAAAGTGCTGGGATTACAGGCGTGAGCCACCGCTCCCCGCCTGCACAAATATCTTAACGTCTCTGTGATTCACCTTCCTCATCTGTCAAAACGGTATAATAACAGTAACCTATCTCCAAGGGTTGTTCTGAGAGTTCAAGGAATTACTATATTGAAAGTGCATAAGTAGGGCCAGGCGTATGGCAGCTCCCAATATGTTTGAATATTGTTATTGTTCTTATTGGTTAAAATCATCAGCATCTGTGGAGGAAGCTCATAACTGCAGAGCAAGATTCAAACCATCTATCTTACTCAAAGGACTTGTTCTTAACCATAATAAGACAATGATAATGACAAGAATATTTAACACACACTGAGTGTTTACCATGTCCTAGGCCTTGCTCTCTCTGCTGTCCACCTATTATTATTATTATTATTATTGGTATTTTGAGATGGAGTTTCACTCTTGTTGTCCAGGCTGGAGTGCGATGGTGTGATCTCGGCTCACCACAATCTCTGCCTCCCAGGTTCAAGCGATTCTCCTGACTCAGTCTCCCAAGTAGCTGGGATTGCAGGCATGCACCACCACGCCCAGCTAATTTTGTATTTGAGTAGAGACAGGGTTTCTCCATGTTGGTCAGGCTGGTCTGGAATTCCCAACCTGAGCTGATCCACCCTCCTTGGCCTCCCAAAGTGCTGGGATTACGGGCGTGAGCCGCCGTGCCTGGCCTCCATGTATTAATGCCTTAAATTCTCAGAACAATCCCATGGGGTTAGTTAGTTACTATCAGCATCTTCATTTGACTCTGATGCCCAACGTGCCCTGTACTGAGGGCCCTGTAGGGAGTTGGTGGCATGGTCACCAGGCAGCTGGGGTGGCCTCCCCACCCTGCTCAGGGTCACCACAGTTCAAGGCCAGGATGCCACAATTCTCCTCCTGGACTATTGCTGGGATTCCCAAATTATCTCCGACGTTGTCTTGGGTGCCAAGGTGGTTAACGCTCCCCTCCCCACAAGTCCCTTCTCATTCCCATCCCATCCCTGCCATGTGAATCCAGAACTCATTATGCTTTCCCGCTCAGAATCTGACAAGAGCAGCTCCTGGCTTGCAGGGTAACATCAGACGTCTGTACAGGTGTGACGTGGAAGGCACGTTGGATTTTTGCTGAACCTCCCGTCCAACTTCCTTTCCTGCTCCACCAACCCGCTACCATCCCCACCTGCCAACCTCACACTTTATCACCACCCTTCTTTCCCCCCTGTGTTTTCTTGTCGACTTTCTCCCTGTAGAAGGCTCTTCTCACCGCTTCTGCCTTCGGCCTAGCTTAAATGCCATCACTTCCGTGAAACTGCCAGCTGCCCCTTCGCAACTTTTCCTTCCTCTCCTTTCTCAGGCTGTGCCCATGCCTGAGGTGACCTGGCTGAAGGATGGCTTGCCCTTGCCCAAAAGAAGTGTGACCATCACCAAGGATGGCCTCACCCAGCTTCTGATCCCTGTAGCAAGCCTTTCGGACAGCGGTCTCTACACTGTGGTGCTGAGGACCCCACAGGGGAAGGAGGTTGCCTACAGCTTCCGCATCAGGGTGGCAGGTGAGGCAGGCCTGGCTCTGGGCTGGGGATGCTGGCTCGGCCACTCACCAGGGCAAGGAGGTATCCACTGCTCTGGTCATAGGTCTCAGCCACTCTACCAGGGCTGGGTATGCAGGGATGCAAGGTGACTCCATTCTCCACCTCTCCTCCCTGCTTGGTGATAGAAAGTAGAAAAGACCCAGGAAGATTTCCTGGGGACTTCCATTGTTCTTCTGCCTCAGGAGCCTAGAGACAGTCATGTCGTGTCTCCTCTCCAGTCTGTTACCGCCCTTACTTCACTCCCAAGACCCAGGGGGCAGAATTGCCAGCAACCCTTGCGTAGGATAAAGGCTTTCCTCCCTAGCCATGGCTCCACACAGCCCCTGCCCTGGAGGTATCCAGAAACGAGCAGACAGAGTAACAGTGGGGCTCTGTAATGCAGCCTCAGGAGAGCCCTGCCTCTGTCCAAAAACGCACGCCTTGTCCTGGATCATTTTACTCAAAAACTGAAGTGAATTAAAATTACTCTTTTGGGGAAATATTCTACCCTCTAGAGATAGCTTTGGACCTCTGGCTAAGCTCACTCTGGCTCCAGTTACCTGCGTGGTGACAAGACTGCGTTCCCCAGGACGCTCAGAAGACCTGGGACCTGGAGGGGGCTGGCAGCAGCCCTGCTGGGTCCCCTCCATGTGACCTCCCTCTGCCGTCTCTCTTGAAGCATGCCCGCAGGCGCCTGGGCCCATCCACCTGCAGGAGAACGTGCTTGGGACGGTCACCGCCGAGTGGGAGCCCTCTCCAGACGAGGCCCAGGGTGTCCCTCTGCACTACGCGGTACTCACGCGCTCCTCTGCGCACAGCCTCTGGCGCGAGGTGGCCGACCGTGTCCACACAAACCGCTTCACCCTCCTGGGCGTCGTCCCCGGCCATGAGTACTACTTCAGGGTGGTGGCCAAGAATGAGCTGGGGACCAGCAAACCCTCGGAGACCAGCCAGCCCTGGTGCATCCCCCGGCAGCGCGGTAAGCAGCCCCTGGGAGCGGGGAGCGGGGAGCAGGCAGGGTGGGGGCTGCACTCGGCTTTGCAGCGGGGTGCACCCAAGTACGGCAGGCGCGCAGGATAGGCGCTGTGGCGGAGCTGGCCCGGAGCACGCCAAATCACAGCCAGCAGCCCTGAGCTGCTGCTCCTCCCACTCCTGCCTCACACACACACCTGTACTGACATCCTCTGCACCCCTGACCTCTGTGGGGAGAACGAGATGGGTGTGGGTGTTTGGGTGTCTGAGATGCCTTTGGGAGAACTTCAAAAGTAGCCTTAGAAAATAAGGTGAATAGAGGTTAATGTTTCTCTGAAAAACAAATGGTATGTGTGTGTGTGTGTGTGTGTGTGTGTTGAGACGGAGTCTCGCTCTGTCTCCCAGGCTGGCGTGAAGTGGTGTGATCTAAGTTCACTGCAACTCTGCCTCCCTGGTTCAAGTGATTCTGCTGCCTCAGCCTCCTGAGTAGCTGGGACTGCAGGTGCACGCCACCACACCCAGCTAATTTTTTAGTAGAGACAGGGTTTCACCGTGATAGCCAGGATGGTCCCAATCTCCTGACCTCATGATCTGCCTGCCTCAGCCTCCCAAAATGCTGGGATTACAGGCATGAGCCACCACGCCCATCCAACAAAATGTATTTTGCAACCAAGTAGATGTGGACCTTAAGATCAGTCACTGGAAAAGTAGGCTATAAAATCAGATGATGGTTTCATTTTCATAAAATACAAACAGATCAGGAAAGCTCTCCACCAAAACGTCAGCTGTGGTCATCTACAGGTAGTGAGTTATGGCTGGTTTTTATTCTTTCTCCTTTGATTCTCTGTGTATTCTAAGTTGTCCACAGTGCATGTGTGTTAGCATGTAGTAAAAGAAAAATCCATAAAGAATTTTAGGAAAAGGGTAGAATGTGTCAAGCCTTGGGGTCCAAATCTGCAGTCCAGATGAGGCAGGCAGCCCCAGGTAAGGCCCACATGGCAGCATCACGAGCTCTTGAGCAGACTTGGGCCTCAGCCAGGCCTCCCTCACTTTCCTACCCTCCTCCCTCTGACCCCGGTTTTCACCACAGACAGGTTCACAGTGAAGGCTCCGAGCTACCGGGAACCCGATCTGAGCCAGAAGCCCCGGTTCCTGGTGGGTCTGCGGTCCCACCTGCTGCCCCAGGGCTGTGAGTGCTGCATGAGCTGCGCGGTGCAGGGCTCGCCCCGGCCCCAAGTCACCTGGTTCAAGAACGACCGAAGCCTGGAAGGAAGCCCCGGGGTGTACAGCACCGACCTGCTCGGCGTGTGCTCCCTCACCATCCCCAGCGTGTCCCCGAAGGACAGCGGCGAGTACAAGGCTGTGGCCGAGAACACGCTGGGCCAGGCGGTCAGCACGGCCACCCTCATTGTCATAGGTAATGGTGGCTGCCCTGGCAGTGGGACAGGAAGGAGAGCCAGGAGAGCAGCCACCTGCCTGCCTTCAGAGAACCTCCGGGGGTGGGGGCTAAAAGGATTCAGCCAGGGGTCAGGAGACGGGGACTCTCTGCCTGACTCTGAACTGTCACTTATTTAACCGACCAACACTGGCCCGCCTGGGGCCTTGATTTGCCCACTTTTTAATTAATTAATTAATTAATTTACTTATTGAGATGGAGTATTGCTCTTGTTGCCCAGGCTGGAGTGCAATGGTGCCATCTCGGCTCACTGCAACCTCCACCTCTTGGGTTCAAGCAATTCTCCTGCCTCAACCTCCTGAGTACCTGGGATTACAGATGCCTGCCAGCACACCCAGCTAATTTTTTGTATTTTTAGTAGAAGCAGCATTTCACCGTGTTGGCCAGGCTGGTCTCAAACTCCTGACCTCAGGTGATCCACCCGCCTCGGCCCACCAAAGTGCTGGGATTACAGGTATGAGCCACCATGCCTGGCTGATTTGTCCACTGTTAAAATGAGGTATTTGAACTTGGTGAACAACCATTGATTGAAGGGCTGTGTACTGTCCACGTAAGCTTCCCAGTGGGGCACGTGACACATGGCAGGCTGAGAGATGAACAGCTGTCTGTTTTGCTCTTTCTTAAATATGTCCAGATATGGACACTTAGTGCCCAGAAAGCCGTGCTGATTCGCTCATTGGTAGTCTCCTTTTCGGTAGCACAAATAACATATGCAAATAAAATTTTTTCCTTCAATAGTACTTAAAACACCTTGTATTTTGAATAGCAATAGAAGGCAACCATCAATTGATCTTTGTGCGGAAACGGCTCCTCTGCACCGGAGCAGGGCATTTCTCCTCCCTGCAGTGCCTGTGCTTAGGCATTTGGGAAGCCACTCTCGAAGCACCCCAGCTTGTGTATACCATATAGTCCTGGAAAGAAGCTGCTATTGGGGGTGGTTATAGTTCCCCAAGGGGCCAGCAAAGGGCTTTACCCAAGCTCGGAGAGCACTGGTGGCTCCGGATTTGAACCCACACCCCCTGACAGCAGAGCCCGTAGCCTGAACCCCATGCTGTTTTCTTCACCGCTAAGCAGGTGTGGGGTGGGGTGGCTGCCCCACCGGACCAGTGGGAATACCCTGTGTCTTGCAGAATCCAGCTTCTAGCTCCACCTCACCCTGGGATGGTCCTGGACCCTCCGAGCTTCACTTCTGCCATCTGCCCTGGCCCAGGAAGCTAGTCCCAAAGTTTGGAGGCCATGTCCAGAGCCCCAGGAAGACGGAAGTGAGAAGACTCCTGGTGAGGTTTTGGCCAGGAGGACATGAAGTCCTTGGGGAAGAAAAACAAGGCGGGGGGGCATTCCGCCTCCTGGCTCCAAGCTGTCACTCAACAATGACAGCAGACCTCCTGGACTCTCACCATATGGGTTTCTTTTTTCTTCGCTTCAGGAGATCCAGAGGGCACCTGCCTGCAGGATGGGCCAGCTCCTTATTTTCTGGGCTGAACACCTTGGAGGGAGGGTGGGCACAGCTGGGCCTGCTGTGACCCCAAGGAAGAAAGAGGAGAGGAGGTTAGAGGACCTGGGTGAGGACTAGGGCATCGAGGGCGTGTGTGTGGGTGGGCACAGGGGTGTGGCATGTTCTCTCTGTACTTTTCGTCATTAAAACATTAGGCTAATATGAGCAGATCATTTGCAGATTTACTGGGGTGGGTGTGTTGGTGGAAAGATTCCCAAAGCAGAGCCTTTATTCCGGGCTCCGGTTGGGAGGATGCGTGGGTTCTGGATGGAGGGAAGAATGGGCTCAGAACCGGATTCTCCTGCAGCCCTGACCTGCACAGCTGTGGCAAGCGGGGGAAAGCCAAGAAGTGTTAGTGGGTGATGGAGATGCCTCTGTTCCTCCTGGCCTGCCTCCTGCACTTCTGGCTGGCAGGAATCCTGTGAGCAGCAGGGCTGGAGGTCTCCCCAGGTGTTACGTGTGGGGACCACAGGGCTGGGGTTGCCCAGGGCTGTCGTGTGTCTGTCACTCTCCAGGATGAGAAAGACCCTGAGCTGGGGAGAATCCTGCTCCGGGATCTGAGCCCTGTCAGAAGGGATGAAAGAGACCATCCATTGCCTGAGGGTGTGACTCTCGCTCAGGCTCCACGAGGCCTCCTGAGCTTCTCCACAGCCCCCACTTCCCCATGTCACAGGCGGGTCACCCCCCACTGCCCCCAGAACCCCTGCACCCCCTCACACTCCCTTATTCTCAAGCCACGGCCCCAGAACTCTCAGGCTGCCAGGAAATACTCCAGTTTCCAGGAGCCAAAAGGAAGGCGGGAGCCCTGAGGAAGGCGGAGCCCCACTCTCTCCCAGGGCATCAGCTGTGAGGCCAGCAGGTGACCCGATGAGCTAGAACACTGCCTGCCTTTCACTCGCTCTGCTCAGACCCTGGCTTCGGCTCCCCACAGCCCCGCCTTTACCACTAACTGCAGGTCAGCTGCAGGAAGGAAGGAGCGTGAATCACAGGAGGAGGGATTGATGTCAAAACCCGTTTCTGAAGAGTGAGAATATGTGACCAAGGGAGGGCTCCTTGAATCGGAGAGAGAACTGTTCACCCAAAATAGACCAAGAGTGTCCCCCAGAGGCAGGGGCATGGACCAGATGACCTTTTATAGTGCGTTCCTGCCCCCACCAAAGAAACCTGCATGAGCTGTTTTCCTTGGAATTTCTCTCTTATCTCTACTTGCTATCACAGCAGGGCCATAGGGCAAAAGGGAGTTCTCAGAAACTGAGAGGCAGTTGCTTGACACCTCAGCCTCTGTGGGGCTGTTCTCATGAGTGCTTTCCCTGCTGTGTGGTCCTGGAGTTGAAGGAGGGCAAAGCCTCAGGCCAATAGTCTGTGATTTCAGAAATGCAGAGAAGTGGTCATTTGCACAGAGTGGGTGACCTAGTGCCCATGGCATGCCTAGCTCTGAGCAGACACTCACATTAAGGATGAGAAGAGAGACCTTAAGGGTGGGGTACTGGGGACTGATCTTTTGAGTCAATAGAAGGACAAAAGACTGTAAACCAGGATGGCTTTCATGAGATATCTTCATTTCTTTGATGAGCCTGGATCAGGCACTGTGGAGGCAGAGATGAAGATGACTCAGACCTGAGTCCTATCGCCAAGGGACCCATGGCAGGGAGGCAAGACTTGTATACCAAATCCACAATCCAAGGTAGCTTGTGATGCATACTCTAAGAAAGGCAGCAATAAAGTCCAGAGGAGTGCAGAGGGGAAGAGACGCTGCCGGCTGAGAACCTCAAGGACGGCTTCCTGAAGTGGTAACATCCTTGAGGGAGAAGTAGCAACTAGACGGGCAAAAATGGGCAAGGGGGCATCGGGGCAGAGAACACCATGAGCAAAGTCAAGGAGGTAGGGAAGCACAGGCTGGGTTCAAGCGCTGGCAGGGATTCAGTGTGGACAACTCAAGGTGACCTACATAGCTACCCCAGCCCTTTGGTCTAATGCAAAGGGAAACATCTCTGGACCAAATTTACGGGCGGATGTGTGCTCTGCGTGCCAACCACAATGGAAGCAGAGCTCCTGCCCTCAGAGGCCTGGGACAGTGGAAAGCGGTGGTCTCTTTTGGCAGTGGACAGCAGAGTGCCAGTATCCCAGGGCAGGCCAGGTTAGGTGTCCCTGGGAGGGGCTAGCATACTTCTGTAACTGGGGTGAGATATGAAGACAAAAAAGACAAAAGGAACAGGCATGGCATTTTCATTCATTTCCACGCAAAGCCAAAAAAAAGTCCTTGCCAGCCAAGTATAGAATCTGAGCATAAGATTAAGGGTTTAAAGACTAGTTCTGCTACTAACTAGTTGTACAAGATCTTTAACCTATCTGTGCCTCGTTCTTCATTTGTAAATTAAGAATAAGAGTTGCCTAATCCAAGGTCACATTTAGGTCCGTAAATCCTTGGTAGTTCACCTTCATAAATGGATGGAAGTAGAAGCTGTCTTTATTTCTCTCCATTTCATGATCAAGTTTTCTAATGCTATTCAATAATCTCTTCTACCGCCTGGGAAAGTTCTCGTATGCAATTTGGTATGTTTCTGGTCTCTGTATTCTGTTACTTGGTCCATTTCCTATTTCCACACCTGTAGTATAGTGGTGTAATTTTAAGTATGACTTCATAGGTGGTGGGTTAAACCCCTCTTTTGGATTTTCTTTTACAAAGTTGACATGGCTATTTGTAGAACTTTACTTTTCAATATAGAGTTTGGTATAAGTTTGGGTTTTAAAAAATACTGCTAGAATTTTAATTGAGATTACATTGATTTAATGTAATCAGAGGAGATAATGGACAAATTTACAATATTTAGTTATTCTACTGATGAGAAAGATTTAACTTCTTCACTTATTCAAATCTTTAAATGTCTTGACCTTATTCAATGTCTTTTATTAAATGCCCTTTCTTAAATTTTATATTTTCTCTAAGAATGTGATGTACATCCTTTGTTAGAGTAATTCCTAGCTACTTTGTAGCCTTTATAACTATGAATGGCATTCTATTGTCTACTCTATTTTTTAGTTGGTTACCGATGGTGTAAAACACCGATACTGATTTTTTAAAAGTTAATATTGTATTCAGCCTTTCAGTGTCTAAGTATTTTATCCTGTCATCTGCAAACAATGATTTCACTTCTTCTCTTCCTCTTCCTGTTTTTTGCACCCTAATTTTCCTCACCCACTGCATTGACTACTGCTTCCAACACTGTAACTGTAGCATAAATAACAGGCATCCCTGCATCATTTGCTATGTTAAAGGAATGCATCTACCAATTTGTCATTTGTCTTTCTGCATCTTTGTCTGTCTCTCCAGCTAGAACATTAGCTGCAGGAGGGTAGGTGCTGGATTTTATTTGTCATTGGCTTCTCAACTTTTTGCTCAGTCCCTGATATATAGTGACCTCAAATACTTTTTATTTCTTCTCAAGATGTGAGTATCCCTCCTAATCTCTCAAAGGCCCACATGCAGAGACAGCACTGCTCACATATCTTAGCTCTAATTTATAAAAAGCAGAGAAGGTTTAAAGAGAGACTATGAGACAAATGTACAGAAAGTGAAATAAATGTTTGATGTAAGTACAATTTTTAGTCATATTTGGCTGAGGAAATCTACCAAATGCCATATGGATGGAGAGAAAGACTCTATTCAAACAAATAAAAAATAAAATACTTGGTGTAAAGGTAAAATAAAGATGGCTTTTTGAGTAAGGAGAGAAATGGTACTTAGATAATTGATCAACTATTTGGGAAACACTTAATTGGATGCTTACTTCATACCATACTTTGTAATACATTTCAGCTGGATTGAAGAGACAGTTATAAAACATGCATGTATGAAAGTAAAAGAAAAAATGTAAGTTAATATATATTTTATCTTGGGGTTGGAAAAGGGCTTTCTGAGTCCTTTCCATCAAAGACAAAAACTTTTTAAAGAGTTGACTACATAACAAAATAAACTTTGAATTTTAAAATGATCATAAACAAAATTAAAAGGCAAATGGAAAATTGGTTTAAATTTTTTACAACATATATGGCAGTCAAATTTTGATAATAAAGAGTTTTTATAAGTCAATAAAAAAGGAAAATTATCTATTACAACACTGTAATAGACATTTGTACAAAAAGGAATCATGTAGTTTATAAAAATTATGAAGCAATATATTGCAATTATGTGCCACTTGTCACCCCTCAGTTTAGCAAGAGTTAAAGAATTATAATAACTAGGCTTTCAGTGTATCAAAAATACAAACTTTTATATACTACTGTTCTATAATTTGATAGAATATCTCTGCAAGAAAGTTAGTTAATATATGCCAAAAGCCTTAACATGTATAGATCTCTTGGTGATAGAATAATTTAACTTCTCTGAATATATTGTCATGAGGGCAAAACAGAGACTTTTTCAGAAAAACAGAGCTGAGAGAATTTACCAATAAACTGAATAATTTTCACTCATTAACTTCAGGTAGAAGAAAAATGATTCTAGAGATAAGTTCTGAGAAGCAAGAAAGAATGGCAGTATAGATATTTTAAAACAAATAGGATATATAAAAAGTCCATACATTTGGAGACTCAAAAGCATACCATTGAACAATTAATTACATAAAGAAAAACCATAATAAAAAGAAGAAAATATATAGAACTAAGTAATTTTTAGAACTATCATCAAAACTTGTAGAATCCAGTGAAAAGAAAATGTAGAAGAAAATTTGTAGCTTATATGCTTACCCTGAAGAAGAATAGAAAGGTTCAATATTAATAAGATAAGGATCCATGTCAGAGACAATTTCCCAGCCTCCCGCAGTCAGATATGCTCATGTGACCAAGCTCTAGTCAAGGGAATAAGGGCGGAAGCAATGTGAATAATGTTACTTCCTGTACAAGCGTCCATTCTTTCTCTCTTCCTTCATCTACCAGCTGAATGCAAAGCTTCTTTTGCAGGACTCTGTAATCCAGAGTATAGTGGAGCCAACTGATGAAAGTGTCTCCAGTTCCTGAATGATTTTGGATGGAGCAAGTTCCTCCAGGGCAACCTACATTGGACTGAGATATGAGAAACATACTTTAACTGTGTTAGGGCTACTGAGATTTGGAGGTTGTTACAGCGGTTAGCCTATCTTGACTAATATAGAAAATAACTTTTTAAAAATGAAAAAAGGCAAAATAAATCTAAAAGAACTGAGAAGAAACAATAAAGGGCAGCAATTAATGATTTTAAAACACATTATAGAGTGGATAATCAAATTCAAATATTGTCTTTTTGAAGCGGCTATTAATATTAACAAATCTGTCACGATTAATCAAAGAAAGAAAGAGATGTCAAATATTATTAAGAATGAAAAAGAGGACCCATTACAGATTCAGAAGAGATAAAAGATACTATTTGAAACAATAGGTTAATGCAATTGAAAAGGTCAATGGCATGTGTAAATTTCTAGAAAAAAAAATTTACTAAAACAGACTTGAGAAGAGATAGAAAACTTAAATAGTCATATTATTAATTAAATCCCATTGGTAGTTAAGCATTTTCCCACAAAGAAAACGCAGCCCAAAAATCTGGTAGGTGAAAAGTTCTTCCAAATGTTTGAGGAAGATTTATAATCTTTACAAGCTTTGCCAGTTCAATCAGTTCCTGTTAGGGAAGGTTTATGTTCTTCCAAAGTACACGTGTTGAAGCCCTAACTCTCAATGCGATGGTAGTTGGAGATGAGGCCTTTGGAAGGTAATGAGGGTTAGGTGAAGTCATGAAGGTGGGGTCTTCGTGGTGGGATTAATGTCCTTATAAGAAGAGACACTAGAGAGCTTTCTCTCCCTCTCCGTGTGCACACACCAAGGAAAAGCCAGGTGAGTGCACAGGAGGAAAGGCGCCATCTGCAGGCCAGGAGGAGAGCCTTCACTGGGAGTGGAATTAGCTGGCACCTTGATCTTGGACTTCCTGGCCAAAACCAGGAGAAACAAATTTCTGTTGTTGAAGCCGCCCAATCTATAAGATTTTGTTGTGGCAGCCTGAGCTGACTAATATACTCCTCAATTTATTCAATGAAATTAGCCTAATGTTGGCACCAGAACCACAAGAAGAGCACAAAGGAGGAAATTTACAAGCTAATCTAATTTAGTAATATAGATGCAAAGTCTTCAACGAAATTCTTAACAAAGGTCAGTGAATTGAATTCAGCAAGAAGGAAACATGTTTACCATTATGACCAAGATAAATTTACACTAGACTTGCAAAATGGGATTAATATTAGAAAAATGATTAATATAATTCACCACACTGATAAATGGGAAAACCATACAATCGCCTCAATAGATGTAGATAAAAAATTCAGTAAAATTCATCATCCAGTGAGAGGTAGCAGAGTGTTATAAGAGGGACTCCAGCCAGATAGCCTGGTTTTGAATGCTGATTATACGATTAAGAAACTTTATAATCTTCAGCAAAGTATTTAATCTCCCGGAGCTTCAGTTTCCTTTCTTATCTATACAGATAAAAATAATAATATCTTCTTCATAGGTATTATCACCTATGAAGTTGTGAGGATTAAAAGAATTTACATGCGTAAAGCATTTAGAACAATCTTTTCACGTGGTAATACATGTTTGCTCTTATATTTGTGATTTTAAAAAACTGTTAGTTGGCCCACAGGGTGGCTCACGCCTGTAATCCTAGCACTTTGGGAGGCCAAGGTGGGTGGATCACCTGAGGTCAAGAGTTTGGGACCAGCCTTTCCAACATGGTGAAACTCTGTCTCTATTAAAAATACAAAAGTTAGCCAGGCATTGTGGCATGTACCTGTAATCCCAGCTACTCAGAAGGCTGAGGCAGGAGAATCGCTTGAACTCAGGAGGCGGAGGTTGCAGTGAGCCGAGATTGTGCCACTGCACTCCAGCCTGGGCAAAAGAGCGAAACTGTGTCTAGAAAACAAACAAACAGTTAACTAGAAAAACAAGGACACATTCATAACCCTAGAAAGGGCGTCTAGAAAGACCTGCAGGAAACATTATAATTAACGTTGAAATGTTGAAAGCATTCTTTTAAAAATCAGAAGCAAGACAAATTGTTACTGTCATCACTTATAGAAACTATCATTGTACTGGGGCTACTAGTCAGTGGAATGAATACTTAAGAATTGGAAAGAGAGAAGCAAAGCCAGCATTACTGCAGATGGTATAATTACCAACATAAACCAAATAATCTATAAATTATGCTAATTAACAAAACAATTTAACAGAAGTTCTGAATAAAATAATCCACATCAAAAAATTATTTGTATTTCCATGAACAGCTATAGTCAATTAGAAAATTTTGTTACTTTAAACAGGTATCATTTTGGATAGCCACAACATATGAAACACCCAGAAATAGACCTAAGAAAAAGTGTGCAAAACCCACATGAAACTTCATTGAAAAAATGTGGTTTTTTTTTTTTTTTTTTTTTTTTT